>NW_010267376.1:0-5224 GCF_000690775.1 Eurypyga helias
CTGACTGCTCGGTCACCAGCGCAGGCCAGCCGGCAGTCAGAGCTGCCACCGCACCAAACCAGGGGTGCCCAGCGCGGGAACCCGCCAGGCTGGCACGCGGAGAGGGCTACCGCTCTCTCCTTATCCGAACAAACAGCCCCTCTCAACCCAGCCCTCTGCCATGGGAACGGTAAACTGAAGGGTAGCCTGTCACCAGGCTGAAATGCTGAAGGGAAGCATCTTAGGTGACGTGTCAGCTTGTCACTGTAAGAGCCCCAATTCTTTTAAGTACTGGATCAGATGACCAATTACAAGGTATATTTTTTCATACTGGACCAAATGAAAGATGCTCTGTGGCAGCAACTTCATACCCTCGTTTCTGGCCATGTGATGCTTTTACTCATGATGTCACCAGAGGAGCTGCTTGGGCTTAAGCAACAAAACACTTCCCTGAACACGTACAGCAAGAGGGAGCTCTCGGATATGCAGAACCCCCTTTAACCAAAATGCATCTCCCTTTCCTTGGAGAGGTGCCCAGGCAGGAACGCAGCCCCTTTCCAGGTGCAGGATACGTTATTAAGACAGTGGAGGATCAGACCCCAGGACATTTCAGGTTGCATAAGCAGCGTGTACATTACTTAACCGTGTCGTTCCACAGCTGTATGACAACAGAATTTGGCACAGGTAGGCAGGACTGGGAAGTCAGAGGTGTCTAGAACTGGACTAAGAAGACATGTAGCAGGGAGCGTAGGTAGGCACTGCGCGTGGATGCGGAAGACTGCAGGAAGCCTGGCATCTCCACAAGTTCTTCCTCTGTAAACCTCAGGTAGCTGTGACTAGCTCTCTTAAAGCAGTAAACCCGAAAGTCAACACCTGTACCAGAGACGACTGGCATCCATGTCTTTGGCCAGGAGCGGGAGCTGCGGCAAAGGTGGGGGTGCTGCAGAGAAAACTGCAGGTGCTAAAACATCTGTGGGTGCAACTGCGGGCACGTGAAGGTTGAAATGGGGCTGATGCGTAACTGGCTGGGCCTGTGAGTGACAGAGTGAAGGAATTCACCCAGACAAGGCTGCAGGACAGTTCAGTATTGCACGGCACCGCGGCTTCCGAAATCCCGTGAGCACGGCTCACTTCCAGAGCGAGCCACCCTGCACACGTGTGGTTCCTGCCACCTCACGTTCCTGCCTACCCCAGGGCCGGAGCAACCAGCGAGCTGGCTGTGCTCCCCCGAAGGCCGGGCATCGCTCAGCAACGCTCGCTGACCTCGAGAACACGAGCTGCAGGAGACGCAGCGGCAGCCGCAAGCTTTTTCGCTCCAGGAGCGTTAGTCTGTAGTGGTTTTTTTTGGAGCTGACCATTGTTCCAGTTCCCACCTCTCAAGTGCCTGGGAAGGATGAGTGATGGCTCTGCCCTACAAGCCTCCCGCCACGTCAGAGTTCTGGAGGCTGCTGGGTCTAACTCCTCTTTTCCCTGGGCAGCTGTTCTGACCACCATCCAGGCAGTGTCCTACAAAGAAAAGCCCGTACGACGGAGACATCGTCGGTGAAGGAGACAGGAAAGGCAACTGCTGCACGCACCACCAGCTCTGCCTGGAGCGCTTTCACTGCTGCTGCTCTAGCACTGAGAGTACACGATTGAGCGCTCCCACGAAAATATCACACGAGGTTCTCATTTCCCAGCGTTCTGACCTCAAAATACCTTCTCAGAATAAAATAACTGAAGCGCCCTGCCATCACTAACATTTCCAGTTAGCTGCTCCGTTTCACTGCGGAGCTGCATTTATAATTCACTGAATGTACTTCAAATTAGGTCCAGAACTTCCATCCTCGGGTTGCAGAGGGTGCTGGGCAGTGCCATGCTCCTGCTTTCCACCTGCCTGTTCCTCAGCGTCCAGGGGCCAGAGGAGGCTGCTGAAGGACGTGTGTACAGTTTCAATGGCACTGCCAAGAGCCATGGATCTAATTAACAGTCGTGATTATCTCCAAACAAACTCAAGGAGGGAAGTTGGTTGGGGAAGAGCTAACCTAGGAACAGAGATAAGATGGGAATTCCTTCTCAAGCAGAGAGCAGAACGTGTGCTCTTCCATTGTGCCTTCAGAGACATCACACCCGCTCCACCTCCCCCCCCGTGTCGTAGGGTCAGTGGGATCTGTCCCTTTTGTGCAGCATCGTAGCAGCATTTCCTAGAGCCACTTTCCCCCAAAAGCTGTAGGTGGGTGCTGAGAAACAGGCAGCTTTATCCTGGTAATACCGTGTCTTTACCCAAGGAACAGACGTTAGTTAATGCACCGTAGCCCTGATTCACCTCAGGACCCAAATACCGACACCCTCCGTCACCTTGAGGACGGGAGACTTCAGCGGATCACCCAGGACCAGGTTTTATGGGGACGCAATCCCACGGATGACTCCGAGATGCCATCCCAAATCCTAACGGCCAGCTGTGGCCCCACGCCTCTCGCAGGCACTGCCCCGTCGCTTGGCGACTGCTGCCCGGGGTGCCCAGCAGCCAGCTCAGTTACCAGGGGCAGGGCAAGCGCAGACTGTCACAGCCTCCAAAATACAACTAAATACGGAAAGGTAGATCCAAACGTATTTTTATCTAGATTTAACACCAGCTTTCATCCCTACAGTGCAGTGATGCTGCCTGGCATTTATACATCACACCAAAAACCATTTCTAAAGTGGTCTTCCCCTGGATTAACACCCCCAATTCATCTGCAGTGCTACAGGGAAGTCTTTAATAGGCTTGACTTCCACCCAGGTAGCTCTGAGGAATGCCCGGTTTGGATTAAACAGTCACTAACGAGATTCAGTTCATCTTGCATCACTTTCTTCACATGCCCATGAAAAGTCCATGCCAAAACACTACCGTAAGGGTGCGCCTCGCTGAAGGACGGACGTTCTTCTGTCCCACCGGAGCTGGGTTGGATAGGGAAGGTGTCGGGCCACAGGATGTTTTGGTGGAGTTTAACTTTAGTTGAACCCAACGTGGCGTAGAAGAAACGTTGTGGGAGTAACGCGCAGCCCGAATGAACACCTGGCTTCGGGTAGCTGGGCACCTACACCTAATCACATGCGTGGCGGGGGGTATTTAGAGGGGGTGGAGTTAAATAAAGCGAGGGAGCTGGTTGTGTGGCGGCTGGCTAATAGCTGGCTCCTCTTCCTCCTTCATGTCAATGATCACAAACCTTTTCCTACACAACCTTCTCCCTGCAGACTGAAGAGCGGAGAAACGTGAGCGCGTCACTCCGAGTCGCACCTACGAGCGGAAGCAGCAGCAGCCCTATCACTTGCTGTTAAGCGGCAGCGTCGCCCTCGCCCTGCTCCGCGGCCAAATGAACTGTTGACTATTAGAAACGAGAGGTGAGGAACCAAACGAAAAGCCTACACGAGATTTGTAAAGAAAATTCAGAAACGGAAGATTCAAGTGAGTTTCTAAGGAGCAGCAAGGTCACAGGAGACAGGTAGGTGTGAACAAACTTAATTCTTACATCACTCCGTGTGTTTGTTGTATTGCTCCTGTTAAGCAAAGAACAAAGACCAGAGGGATCTGTTCCTTTTGTGTAGAATCTTAACGGTATTGACTAGAGCTTCCTACTAGGTTTAAAATGTAAGAGTTTGGTTTGAGTTCGGGGTGAGGCAGAGAATCACCGGTAATTACTGTTCTTCCGTTTTGCTGCTATTCCTGAACTTCACCACCATCACTGTGATGTTATCGGGGCAGCCCCTGTAGAAGGACTGTAGCACTATACTCTTTGCACCGAAGTGTGGTTCATCCAAGCGTTCCTTGATGAACCGGACAGCCTCCTCGTTGCTGAAAGCATCCCACAGGCCATCCGATGCCAGGATCATGAACTCTGGCTGCAGTTTGTCCAGGTCAAAGGTAAGAATATCGGGGTCGGGAATGACAACGTTCAGGTTCTTCAGCGGGTAATCTCCTAAGGAGCGGGACATGGCCAGGATCCCCTGGACGCGCCAGGAGCCGTTAAAGCTGATAAAACCACCTGGAGAGAGACACCAACACTTAAAGCAGTTCTTTATAAAGTTAAAGCAGTTCTCAGGCTTCCTGCCCCACCCACCCAAAAACTCATCCTGCAGCATCCTGAGGTAGACAGAAGATGCCTTACGTACATCTTGGAGCGCTGCAGGGAGGAGCTGGATCGTGGCTGCTCGTGCTGCTCAAACAGCAGAACTGGAGACGTTGGGAATGGCTTCGCTTCAAACGAGGCGGCTTCCTGCTCTCTCCTCCCCTGGAGACCAACGGCTCACTGAACCCAGGGATTCCCCTCCTGCACACCTTGCTGACTGGGAAGCTGTACGGCTTTTGTTAGAACACTGAAAGCAAATCTTTATGTTCTTGTGTTGGTAAACAGCTCTTTTTTCTGTGCAGCTCCCATTTTCTCCATCTCAGAAGATCCACGAAGGAAACAACACTGAAAACACCCTGTGGTACAGCTGAGCACCCTGTGACAGGACTGAGCACCCTGCGACAGGACTGAACACCCTGCAGTAGGACTGAGCACCCTGTGGTACATCTGAACACCCTGCAGTCGGACTGAGCACCCTGTGGTATGTCTGAGCACCCTACAGTCAGACTGAGCACCCTGCGGTCAGACTCACATCTTGCTGTTAAGGCATAAAGCAAAGCAGCAAGTGCAAAACCATGTACAAGGCTCTTGTGTCAAACCACCTCAAATGAGATGGGTCAAAGAGGACCAAAAACCTGTCACAGACTGTCGTGAACAAACCAATTGTGAAATTTTCCTTTGAGTCAGAAGCATGCAATGGGAGATCTGACTGGTTGGTCCTGCCAGCACAGGATTAGCTCCTGCTAGCTACAGCGGTGTTACTTCAGTTGGGGTGCTTAGAGGGACCCGTGCGGCACTGCGGCCGATGACTGACACCACAGCACTGGGCTGATCCTGCCGGGGAGGGAAACGACAGCCTTCAGCGTCAGAGAGTAAAATTCAGGCCAAGCAGTTGCTGCGCGTGCCGCTGCCTGCACTGCTCCCGCTGTCTTAACAGGAGCGAAAAGCCACTTGAGGACAAATGATTTGCAAACCCGGAACGTTACAATGTATAACGAAATGGGGCAAACTGTTGTCTTTTATATCTGCAAGCTGTCTGCTTTGGTGCTCTGATGAATGCCTTCGTTCTGCGTAGCTATCGAACGTTTGCAGCTCCGCGCTTCAGCCTGCGCGTTACTCGTCAGTCACCTAAATCTGAAGATAGCGTTTCCATTCCT
>NW_010267376.1:5242-7504 GCF_000690775.1 Eurypyga helias
TCCTTCGGCTCGCAGGTGAAACTGCGTTTCATTTGAAGGATCGTTGCTGTTTAAAGCTTAAAACTCGACTGGTGTTCAAGCCAGCAGGAACAAAACTTGTTTAGCCGGGTGTTTTCACAGATGCTTGATGGAGCCTCCGTTATAAAGATGTTCCTTCCATAGCTAACAGAAGGAAGGACTCGGGAGACTTCAGATGCGCAGTCAAACCTCGTCCGGCTGCTGCTATAGATTTTGAAGGCGCCTCGGTTGAATGTTACACAGTCACCTACTCACCAGCCCTGCGTTTCCAAGTGATGAGTAACTGGCGTGTAATCCTGCGTACGTACGGCAATGACGGGAACCATAGAATCACGGGATGGTTTGGGTGGGAAGGGACCTTAAAGCCCCCCCAGTCCCACCCCCTGCCATGGGCAGGGACACCTTCCACCAGACCAGGTTGCTCCAAGCCTCATCCAGCCTGGCCTTGGACACTCCCAGGGATGGGGCATCCACAGCTTGGACAGAAGGCAGTTCCGAAGAGGCCGTTGGAGTAGACACCCCACGAGGACAGCAGTGCCCGTACTTGCCGGGGAGGCAGCTGGTGCTGCTGACGGGCTGAGCGCGCTCACGGGCGTCTGCTTACAAAGGGACATTGCGGCACCGCTCTCACGTGGCCCCTGGAACCACCTGCGGCCCAAGCGGAATTCCTGCGGTTTGCTGAAGTGTCTGCTGGCACTTCTAGTATTTCATTCTATAAAGCCGTGCACACAGAATACATAGTGCTCGTGGAAAAGCACACGCTCTGCAGTGCTGGCTGCCACCGGGGAGGAAGAGGCATTAAAGAATGAAGCTTTTTGGCAGCCACACAACCATTCTGCACGTTAGCGAGAGCTGAGCTCAGAATTATGTTCAAGGTGAATGGCTCAGCTGTCTATCGGTGACAGTCACCTCGTGGCTCTGCAGCCGGGTGTTCCTTCACAAGCCAAACGCATGGCTGTTTCAAGGCCGCTGTCTTTGCTGGTAGAATCATGGAATCATTTAAGTTGGAAAAGCCCTTTAAGGCCACCCAGCCCAGCTGTTACCCCAGCACTGCCCAGCCCAGCACTGACCCATGTCCCTGAGCACCTCGTCCACACGGCTCTGAAACCCCCCCGGGATGGGGACTCCCCCCCCCTCTGGGCAGCCCCTTCCAATGCCTGACAGACCTTCCGGGAAGTAATTTTCCCTAATATCCAATCTGACACCATAGACATTTCCCTATCCCACAGGAATGAGACGGAATGGTGGCACCCCGAGCTCATTCCGCTGCCAGACGAGCAGCACGGCAGTGCTTGTGAGCGTGTGTCAGCCAGCTGCCTGTGAGGTAACAGTCCGCCTTGACAACAGCCCCTGTGAGCGGGGAAGCAACTTCACAGACAAATCTCCAGATTTTATTGATAAATAACTGATAAAATTCATGGGGGGGGGACATTTTTCCCAAGGGCAGGGAGTGACCAGACAAGGGGTGAGGGGTTTAAAGAGGGAGATGGGGATGGGACATCAGGAAGGAATTCTTCCCGCAGAGGGTGGGGAGGCACTGGGACAGGTTGCCCAGAGAAGCTGTGGATGCCCCAGCCCTGGAAGTGTCCAAGGCCAGGCTGGATGAGGTTTGGAGCACCCTGGGCTGGTGGAAGGTGTCCCTGCCCATGGTAGGGGGTGGCACTGGGTGGGCTTTAAGGTCCCTTCCAACCCAAACCATTCTGTGATTCTATGACAATCCCCGAAGTGCAGAGCTGAAGCAACGTGAGATTTTCCTGTTCCTTCCTAGGCTCTGCACGCCCTTGCTCCCCCTTTGGGGAACACAGGTGAGCTAGGCTCTCTGTTGGGTCCCTGCTGCCCTCACACCTCCTGCCGACGAACGCAAACTGGGAGGGCTGCGCACACCACGCGCGTTCAGGCTCTTACACTGGTGTGGATGTACCTGTAACTGCTGGGTTTGAAAAGTGTTTTATACTCGGAGAAAAAACTTGTTCTTTCCCCTTCCCGCGGAGCAGCAGTGCGTCTCAGGGCCGCGCTCATCAGCAGCTTTCACACCAGCAAGAGGAACTGCCTTTTCTTCATGACGTCATTCGCCGCTGCGGGCTGCTGAGGGAGGTTCAAAAGGGACTTGGACAAATTCCTGGAGAACTGGCTATTAAACTTGATGATCCCAACGTACCTTCTCGCCCAGGAGGTCGCTAAACTGCCAAGTGATGGAAGCCGGAAAGATGTACTGCGGGAAAGTTGTTATTTCTTAGTTTCTTT
>NW_010267376.1:7520-29825 GCF_000690775.1 Eurypyga helias
GGTGTGTGCTCACGAGCAGTCACTACCTGGGCACAAATGCCAGCGTGTGTACTAGCACTTCCCAGGCTCTCCCAGGGGAAAGGTCTATGGCACTGACAGAGTCGAGAAGGAAAAGGATGAACCTTCAGTCCAAAGCAAAACCGTAACAACTCACCAGCTCTTTTAATCCTCTTCCGCTCCTTCAGCTGGTAGGGCTTGTGGTCATGTGACAAGGGGATAGCGTTCCCGTCCTTGTCACACAACACTCCTCGCGAGTCACCCACGTTGGCCACCGTCAGCTCTTTATCCGACAGCAGGGCGATCAGACAAGTCGTACCTGGAAAAAATAGGAATGGGAAGCACGTCAAATTTATGGGAGAGATATATATATATATAAAAAATGACCAACAGGAAAATGTTCTTCCTAGTAGTAATTCCAGAAAGAGGCTGCAGCGGGGGAGTGTGTTCCAGGCTCTGTCAGAGAGCCAGCTTTTCCTCCTTTTTATTGAAAAAAAGGAAAAGGACTTGACATTTTAATGACTTGACCCTTTAAATACACAGAAATGTCATTAGGCACTGGCCACCGTATCCAATGGGCACGGTGTTTGTTGGCTAAGCTGGCAGGAAAACAGTGGAAGAATTGGCTGGTTTTCAGGCGAGAACACTGTAGTCTTCGCTTTCCTCCTGTAAGTGGAGGATCCACCATCAGACAGTTTTCACCTCTGCTGTTAATTTACATCTAATTACTCATTAAAAAAAAGGCACACCCAGAGCTGGGGTGCTCCGGAAGCCGCCCTGGGGGCCAGCAGCGACAATACTCGACCAGCAGCGAAAGCCCCGGCGCTGCCCGTGTGTTTCAGTCAGAGAAAGACGCAGTCCTAACGAAAATGCCTGCAACGGGGCGTTCCAGGGGCATCCTGACCCCTGGGTTTGCTCCTGGAGAGCTCCAGCGGGGTTTAAGTCCATGTTCCGTGGTCCTAAAGGTCAGTTCTCACGGCTGCGCTTGGTGCTGCCCAAACCTGCATTTTGCTGTTCCCATGTCGGCAGTCGAGTATCCCGTGACGGGTATAAATAAAGCAGCCAGGAATAAACAAGTGTTTAGATGCACCGGGATCTGAAGATTTATTTTTAACTTAATGCTGTGTCCTGCAGAGCTCTAAACCAGGGCTGTTTCTCACAAGACCGGCGCACACAGACCTCATTTTTGGAACCGACTGGCACACTGCAGACCTAAACGGCCATAGCTCCCTATTTGGCGCTGAACCCCCTGCCAACCACACGACTTCATGGCTCGTCCATCAGGGTCCCTCCGGGAACTGGGCTAGATGAGCCGCCGGCCCAAGGAATCTCTCCCCTGGAGCCTGAAGGCGAGGGTGACATGGGGGTGCAGAGGCTGACTGAAGGGGTGCCTGGGGAGGAGACCCCCCCACTGCAGAGCACTCAGCAGGGAACAGCAGCACAGCATCACAGAACAGTTTGGGGTGGGAGGGACCTTAAAGCCCACCCAGTCCCACCCCCTGCCATGGGCAGGGACACCTTCCACCAGACCAGGTTGCTCCAAGCCTCCTCCAGCCTGGCCTTGGACAAACCGCTGCAGAACAAAATGGGATTTAGGATTAGCGGACAGCTCATTCTCTACCTAAGCAAAAGCTGGGGATGCTGCAAAGGCACCCAGCTCTGCTGCAACGGGGAGTCACAGCAGCGAGCAGCACCCCCCTCGCCGCAACAGTCTGCGAGAGGGCAGCGGGCTGGTACCGGCTGCAGTGGGTCTGACAGCAAAAGAGCAGCCGCCTTGTCAGTTTGGGTTGAAAACAAAACCTGAGAGGTGTAAAACAGGCAAAAGGGAAAAGCGGGCACACAGAGCCCAAACCAGCTCCAGAAGGATCCCGGCGTGCAGCAGGAGAGAGCCATGCGCCGCAGGCGAGGCTGCAGCCCTCCGCGATCCACCACCCACGCGATGGTTCTTCCAGAGCTCCTGCTCCACCTCCACCTGCCGCAGCCCAACATCTGCACGTTTGTGGCCTCTCTGGTGCGCAGGGACCATGCTGCAGCTCCGCAGGTCACCTTCCCCTTCCCTGACACCGGCCCTGCTGGTATTTTTCCTACAGGCAGCAATAAAAATCATATTTTTCTTAGTGAGGAAAATACAGTCAACCACATCCTAGAGCTGCGGCGTTCAGAAAGCGAAACGCATCGCACATACAGTCATTATTACCACAACCTGTATAGAAATGGTGACTCTGAGCGCAGCCTCTTGGAAGTACAATCCACGGGAATGAAAGCGAACGAGCAACTGAACCAGGAGGCGGTTTCCGAAGGGACTTCGGTTGTTTCACGGCCCCTGACCAACGGCTGATCCGTCACTGTCCCTGACCTCACGCCACCGCCTGCCGCCACAGGAGAAAGGAAACCTTCCTGCCCTTTGTTTTCTCTTCCATCTATTTTTATTCCAGTCGTTTAACCTTGCGGGGCTCTCGTCAGCCGCCTCCGATCTAATGTGACTGCACAAGGGAAAATTCCCAGCAGAAGGGGTCGGAAACGGAGAGCACGTGTTGTATCAGTTCCCCGACGTGGCCGCCCGAATGATGCCCTTTGTGGAGAAAATCACCAGAGAATGTCAAACCTGGCTGCGGAGACAGAGGTTGGTTGGTTGGTTGGTTGTGGTGCCAGGTGAGATCACTGTGCTGCAGTTGAGCATCGGACAAAGCACCATGTAGAAGTCGAGGCTGCACCGGCTCCACCAGTTTTTTGGCAAGGGCTCCGTCACCGGGAGGAAGTCTCCAGAGTGACCGGCCGGACTAAAGGCAGCGTGCAGCCCCGGCATGAGGCAGCTCGCCCCGCAGATCTCGTGCTCTCTGCGCGGCAGCAGAAGCCCTGCAGATGCCTGTCCCCATCTCCGCTGGCGCGTGGCCGGGGATGAGGAGCGCTTGGGCTGCGGATGGCCCAACTCATCCCGCCTCCTTTCACCCTCAGCAGCAGTGCAGTCAGTCTCACCAGGTGCTCACCGCGTGGCTCCTCTTCTCCCTCTTCACCGAGCTTTCCAAGCCGCCCATGCCCCACGGGTTTCAGGCCACTGGCACAGGTAACCCTTTCCCTTCCTCTTCCGCCTCGTCGCTCTCTCCGACCCTGAACTTTCGCCCGTTGCTCCTTCAGGAGAAACCCCCCTCCACCCCGCCCTTATCGCAGGCTTTGACGCGGCAAATCCCCGGCCAAGGCTCTTCCTCCTGCTCAGCTGCCGCCCGCACCGCCTTCCCATGCTCTTCCCGTCCTCCCCCACCTTTTCTGTGGCTCTTTGCAGAGTCTCTTCCTCCGACAAAACTGAGAAACGAGCCTTCCCATTCGTTTGCACGTGCCGAGGATGCTCACGTCGTCTTCATTGCAGCACATTCACTGCCGTCTGCTGCAGCCGGCTTTGGATGGGGTGGCCAGTGCCGTAGACTCTCTCCCAGGAGCTTCCCGAGCGTCGTTTCCCGCTCCAACGTCCTCGCACCTCGAGTCCAGGCGGCGTGCAAAGCACTATCCGGCTCCTTGTGGTGCCACCGGGGCGGAAGGAGCAGCTCGCCTTGCTGCCTCATCTCAGCTGCCAACACGGCCGCTGTGGGCTTCCACCCACCTTCGCTCCGCAGGGAGAAAGAAGGAAACTGGCAGAGCAGTGCCCTCAGAACAGACCATCAGCGCTGCCTCTGGAGAGACCAACGCTGCCCTCAGTGTTCAGCCCAGAAGCGTCAAACCCCAGGGGGCTAAAGGCTCCGTTAACTCGGGCGCAGGCAGGACCTGTGACAGCGCGTCGGCGCTGAACGGAAGTCGGTGCGAGAGGAAAGGAGCGTGAGCTCACCCTGGAAACAAAGCGAAGGGACAAGAAACGACAGAAATGACCCAAATGTCATCAATGTTAATTCTGAGAGAGACTGAGACACGTGCAAAGAGACCAGAAAACAAGGGGGTGACTGGCTGTGCACAAAGTGTAGGATGAGAGGAAACAGCCTCAAGTTGTGCCAGGGGAGGTTTAGGTTGGATATCAGGGGAATTGTTCCCGGAAAGGGCTGTCAGGTGTTGGAATGGGCTGCCCAGGGAGGGGGGAGTCCCCGTCCCGGGGGGGTTTCAGAGCCGTGTGGACGAGGTGCTCAGGGACATGGGTCAGTGCTGGGCTGGGCACTGGGGTAACGGCTGGACTGGGTGGGCTTAAAGGGTTTTTCTAATCGGAAGATTCCATGATTCACAATTCTTTAGGTGGCACAGGCGAAGGACGAGCTGCCTTTGAGATGGTCTGCAGGGGGGGAGGGGGGCTGCTCCACTGGGCTGCTGTGAAGCTGCAGGGAAAAAGATCCCCAGCAACCTTAGAAAGGGAACATCCTGGGTACCTGGACCAGGGTGGACACAGCTGCCGCCGTCTGCGTTTCCTGGGGCGGGAGCTGGGGAAAACTGTGGGAGCAGCACAAGCCTGCGCTGAGCTGCCTTTGAGATGGTCTGCAGGGGGGGAGGGGGGCTGCTCCACTGGGCTGCTGTGAAGCTGCAGGGAAAAAGATCCCCAGCAACCTTAGAAAGGGAACATCCTGGGTACCTGGACCAGGGTGGACACAGCTGCCGCCGTCTGCGTTTCCTGGGGCGGGAGCTGGGGAAAACTGTGGGAGCAGCACAAGCCTGCGCTGATGGTAACAGCGGGTTTGAGGCAGCCGGATCCCTTATCCGGGTACTGAACTGACAAGGGAATAACAGCTCCGGCCAGCCCTGCCTTATCGGGGACTCCAGGTCGGATGGGAGTTAAATCAACCCACAGAACTGCTTCTGGGTGAGGCTGGATCCACCGTCCCGCGCTGAGGGCGTGCGGCAGCACTCCTGGATGCCCGACCGCTGGAGAGCAGGGTCGACCGCAGGCTCCGAGCAGAAACGCACCCAGAGCGACAGCAGGTCAAGAAAGTCCGTACTTACGTGGCTGGACTGACCAGAAAACAAAAAACAGCTCAAAAAAAACCCCTTCCCGTCTTTTTTCAACAGTCCTCAAGCTTGAATTCACACAATAATTAAGCAATAAGCAGTGTTTTCGAGCTTCAGTAACCTCCAAGACGGAGCAGAAATACTCGGAGCAGTGCAAGAAGGGGATAAACAAAAATAGCGATTTATATTTACTCTCCACTAGCAACTCGCACTGCCTGCAGCTTCCTTCTCGTTCCAGACCACGCGCTCCCACTTGCCTTACAGGGACCTTCAATCCTGAACAATAAGCCTCCAGTAGTTTTCAGGGCAGCTACGTGACGTTCTCACCATTAATACAGCCGTCCTCGGTGCCCATCTGCCGCGGCGCTTCCCGCCAGAGCGGCCGCCTGTCTCCCGAATTTCCATTTGACATGCTCTGCACACACCCCGGGGCAACGCAGATGAAACTCGGATTACAGCCCGTGGAACAGGCAAGGCAGAGAAACACACCCTGAGTGTACGAGGGAGGGTAAGGGAGTCTCTTGCTTCCTAGTCACCAGGAGTATGGATACAGAGTGGCACGAGAGCACCGAGATCAGAGAACGCCGCCGCCGCGTGCCCTCCGAGTGACCCACCGATGCGAATCCAAAGCCATAAACATGGATCTTAATTGTGCGCTGCTTCTCCGTAAGATCAGTGATGATAACACCCAGGAGCAGACGCTCACGCTTCCTTCGTGCCAAGGAACCTGTTCTTGGCAGGTTCTCTGCCTGTTCTCGCCCTTACTACAGTGTATTTTCTTCTCAGTGACTTTCCTATTAAAATGTTTTCAGAAGAATGCTTTTCGTGCACAATACGGCCAAACTGGGAGCCGCGAGACCGAGGACAAAGTTCAGCGCTGAAGTCTAGCAACGGTGGGCGCGATGGGCGACGGGTTTTGCAAAGGTGTAGCCGGGGCCGGTTTGGTGCCGCCCCAGCCGTGCTGTTCGTGCTCGTCCGGGTCATGACACAGGCACATGTCACGCAGGTCTCCACGCGGTCTGTCAGGCTCGTGGGCAGAACAGGCTTGGCTGCTGCTCACGAGACCCGCTGAGGCATGTACCCCGCATCCATCAGCCGGTGACAAACCTCCGCCGAGACGGATGGCTGTTTTCCCGAGGCCTGGAATGGACACACACTCTCCCTACGCTGAGTTTGCAGCAAGCCCTGTCTTCAGATGCCAGCTCTGGCTCTTGTTAATACATAACAACGCGAGACAAATCCATGCTCGCATCTCTGCTCAGCAGACAGCGACCACATCAGCTGAATCTACGGGTTTTCACATGAAATCGAACAAAAACTCGAATAAACCTCAACTAGTGGATTTAATTCTCCAGAGCTTAAATACTCTTAAAGTCCTTCTCTAGGCCAAAGACACAACCAGGGATGACGGCAGTCAGGCAGGGATAACGCAGCATCCCTGAAAAAGCCCTTTAGAAGGGCTTCAGGTACCTGGCACAGCAAAGTGCCTGTAAATATCCCCAACTGGTATTTGTACACAGTCACCGGCCACCCCAGATGCTCAAAGATGCTCTGCATCGCAGGAACAGGATTAATGCCCAATAAAGCTTCAGTGGGAAAAAAATATTCTTGCACAAAATTAACCCAGCCTTAGCTAGTCAAGAATGCCACTTTTTAAACTAAGGGATTTAAAGATTATGAGAGGATTTGTACCCATCTGTCACTTTTGGCCTCCTTTCATTTTATAAAGCCTCCTTAGTCAAACTTCGCTAAAAATCTTGTCAACATCGGACTATTTTTAGAGGAACTAATTTTCTTTGGTAGCTCTGATATACTGACTTCCTGAAGGGGAGATTTACAGGAAGAGGTATTAGGATGTCGAGCCCCTCGGAGCCGCACGTTATTACTCCTGCATGCTGCTAGAAAGGGCAAATGAACAGGCAAAATTGTCCCAGAAGCCCAAGCCATTTCAGAGCAGTCCTGGTTTCTTCTGGACAATGGATGGAGCTGAATTCTACCCGCCTTGGAGACATCCCTGGGGCGAGGGGAGTTAGCTGGGAGCGAGCACTCCGCGAAGCCTTGGAAAGCAGCCCTTCTGAGAGGGATGGGAAAGGTCTCCTGGACAGAGAAGGTCTGCTCCCGCGCTGGGGGAGCGCTCCCCGCTACAGGCAGCTCCTCACCCCTTGCAGGTACCTTTCTCCCTACAGACAGGCAGTTTTCAATAAGGAAAACGCTTTCTCTTTCTTCTGGCAGGAGTTGGTCGTCTTTTCCTTTCTAACCAACTTCTATCAATCAAAACGACTGGGGAGATGAAGTGACCAAACCAGGGAAAAAGATTTACATGACTCGTTGGGCTGGTAAATTCTGTGTCAAAAAAGGCATGAACAGAAGCAGCGGAAAGCAACAATTTTCGAAGCTGATCTTTTACGCATCATTCAAACCAGGCCATATGTGATTGAATGAATATCCCGCGCCCCCATTTACACTCCGCTGTCCTTGGAGAACTCGCGTGGCTCCGAGCTCGGCACGCGACGTGTCGTCTGCAGAGGGCACTGCGCGGGGCTGGAGAGCACGCAAGAGCAAAGCAGTTGAAGAGAATCAGCCTTGTATGTAACTGATGAAGTAACAGAGCACTGTAATCACTTGAAGTCATAAAGCTCACAGCCCCGTAAGTACCCAGAACGCAGCCTGCAAATGGCATTTTAAGTTGCTCGAGCGCCTTCGAGATCAAAGTAGCTTAGAGAACGGTATCGCTAGTGAGTGGGAGTCTGAGTAGGAGTCTGAGCAGAGTTGACAAGCAGTTAGAGCATTTTAAGTACGTCAGGGAACTGCAGCGTGAGCACGAAGCAATAGGACAAATAACACCAGGTTCTTAGTGCCTGGTTTGCAGAGCTGGACTAGTGATGAGAAACGTGGGTGACGGTAATTTCAGCTGGGTGCCACCCACCCAACAACAGGTTGACCCACTCGGGCTCGTGTCTGTCACCTCAGCAGGACGGAAAGCCCAGAGATGAGTTTGAGATGTCTGCCTACAACAGCTGGAAGGAAAACATGGAGCCGAGCTCCGCACAGTTCCCCAAGGACACCACGGTGCCAGGAACCGCCAGGGGAGTAACAGAACAAGAAAGTGTCAGCAGGGATTAATAAAAACCTCAAAATGGGGACACGCTAAG
The DNA here is from genome assembly GCF_000690775.1 of Eurypyga helias. Lineage (NCBI taxonomy): Eukaryota > Metazoa > Chordata > Aves > Eurypygiformes > Eurypygidae > Eurypyga > Eurypyga helias. The sequence goes on from NW_010267376.1 coordinate 15,587, forward strand.
TATAAATTCTCCTTTTGTTCGTCAAGGCTGCCCAAGGCTGGATGGTAGGGCTGTGGGTGGAAGGAGATGGAGTGTTGCAGCTCTCAGCCACCAGCGGTTGGTGGAGAAACAGAGTCATAGAATCATAGAATCACAGAATGGTTTGGGTTGGAAGGGACCTTAAAGATCATCTAGTTCCAACCCCCCTGCCATGGGCAGGGACACCTTCCACTAGACCAGGTTGCTCAAAGCCACATCCAGTCTGGCCTTGAAGACATCCAGGGATGGGGCCAAGAAAGGAAGGATGCCGAGGGATGTGCAAGCGGGGGGAGTGCAGGGAGGCAGGCAGGCACACCCCCGGGGGGGGGCCACACGCTCGGTCGGCCATACAGACCTCCCAGTCCGCTCGCTGCCGTGAATCCTAATTGAGCAGTAAAATAACGAGCTGTTCCTTTCGTTTAGTTCTTTCCGAAGTTGCTTAGTTAATTTCAATTAATCTAAACACCGAGAAACTTGGTTTCGGGGAGTAGGGAGATCGCAGATACTGGTGGCCGTTTTGGAAGATCAGTGAAAAACATGAAGAGCATCTCTTTTTACTCTGTAACTGTAAAGAAGAGCACGCATCACAGAATGGTTTGGGTTGGAAAAGCCCTCTAAGCCCACCCAGCCCAACCATTACCCCAGCACTGCCCAGCCCAGCACTGACCCATGTCCCTGAGCACCTCGTCCACACGGCTCTGAAACCCCCCCGGGATGGGGACTCCCCCCTCCCTGGGCAGCCCCTTCCAATGCCTGACAGCCCTTTCCGGGAAGGAATTTCCCTGATATCCAACCTAAACTTCCCCTGGCACAACTTGAGGCCGTTTCCTCTTGTCCCATCACTTGTCCCTTGGGAGAAAAGACCGACCCCCCTGTCTCTGCACCCCCCTTCCAGGGAGTTGTAGGGAGCGATAAGGTCTCCCTGAGCCTCCTCCTCTCCAGGACAACTCTGGGAAGGCTCTAAAGGCTGGAACACATTTCTAACTACTTTAAACCAAAATGATGGTAAAAAGTATTAGCTTTGAAATTAACTATGAAAACCTCCAAATTATTAAGAGGTAAACATCAACGCTGAAAAGCCCTGTAACTGCACTGTTCAAATGCCTCCAGCACTCTGCGAATCATCTTGTTTGGGCTATCCACAGGTATCACGTCACATCTGAAAACCAGATTCTGCGACCAGCCAGTACACTGAGCCAAGTGAGCCCCCGGAATAAGCCAGCAGTGAAGGAGAACCAGCAGAGTCCAGGTCAAGCCACTCGCAGAGTCAATCAAGGCAGGGCCAGATCCATCAACACCAGCGCATCACAGAGGACAAAGCGCCATCAGAAAAATAACTGTCCTTCCAGCTTGTTTGGATTCAATCACCAAAGTGGAAAATCTCAGCTTTATTTTATGAGACAGAACTGTTTCTCTGAGTCACCTCACAGCTTTGAGGACAAAGTTCAGTTTGCCACCACAAGTGCCAGTATCTGGGAGAAAGATTGAAACTGAGCAAGTTGGTTTTTTCCCCAGTAAAAGGTAACGTAGAAAGCAACACGAATGTACCTGCTTCATCATAGGACACGGTCAGTTTTTCCAGCATTTCTCGATCGATTGATAAAATCTGCTGCTCCAGGATGGTTTGGTAAGACAGCACACTGTTCTCCTTGTCCTTCTCATAGTCTTGGAGGTGTTGTTTTAGGACTTCGGGCAGGCGGGACTTCACATATTCTGCTGCCGACTGTGCAGAAGAGAGGCAAAGGTTTAATGAATACCTTCTCTTTGGAAAAGCTTTACACACAACCATAGCAAATTACTGTTCTTTTAAATTTAAAGCATCCTGAAATGTAATTTCTCACCATAAAAACCTCTTAACTCTACTAACTCCATGGTGCAAAATCCACAGGTCATTTCTCTGCCAAAAACGACCCCTGCCTGCCCAAAATTTCTAGGGAGTTGGGGATTTAGCAGACCAAATACTGAGGCGTAATGTGCTCTTCACCGGGGAGCGCAGAAGGAGTTACCGTGCTGGACACATGCCAAAACAGCTCAACTTCGTCACCGTTAACATGTTTTGCGACTGCAGCTCTGAACTCAAACGTCTTTGTTGTAGACGTTCACGTACAGAGCGGGGTCACCTCCCCTGTCAGGGAACACAGCCAGGCTCGGCCACGGAGAGCGAAGCGGCTCTTCAACAGCACTGCAAATGACATCCACGCGCACATCCACACCAGAAAACCCTTTTCGGCTTCTCTCGGTGGCTGCTGAAGGCCGTAAGGAAAGCGAAGCTAACACAAGGTGGCATGGTTGTACTGATGCTGAGGAGCCCGGTGTAACTACTCCGGTGTCGGTCCCACTCCGGGGCTTGGGCTCAGACGCCCCGGTGGGATCCCAACGCAACCCAGCTTTCCGATTTGTAGGCGTGAGCATCCCTCTCCTGAGAGTACCACGTTCCCACGAGAAGAGGGAATATTAAGTCCCTCTTTCTGGCATTCTGGGGATTTTTTGCCTTCTGTCTCAGAGCAGAACTGGAAAAGGAGGATGGAGCAAAGGCCGCTCCAGCCTTCCCGCCAACCTCCAGACGAAAGAGGAAACGAAATGATAACAAGGTTGTATCACGTCAGGCCTGGAAAGTTACTTCTACTCTGCAACAGGCTCTCCCTGGGTTTGTATTTGGTTTTCCCAAGTCAATTCCCTATTACACCACAACCTTCACACATCACGGAAGTTGTGCTTTTCTGCACGCGAAGCCACGTGGGACAGCGACATGAGGAAGACGAAGCGCAGGCTCCCCGAGCGCAGCACATTTAACGTGACATTGTGACAGTGCTTTTCGTCCAAGGGAAGGCCAACAGATACACTGCATACTCATCATTTTAGGGCAAGCTCAGACATTTGTGTTTGCTGTTTCCTTTGAGAGGAGGTTTTACTCTGTGCTCTCCCCAACACCGCAGTTCTAAAGAGCAGAAAAGAAAAGCAGAATTTATACGTACTCGTGTTTGAAATAGGCCTTGTGCCAGCCGAGGGAACACTTGCATCCTGCTGGCTGTAAACACCTAAGGAAAGCCCATCCTGTCCCAAGGATCCTGCAGCCTGAGTCAAGAAGCAGAGGGTACAAGCGGATGGGAAGACCACCAGGACCATCGGCCGTGGCCGGTGTGACGGGCAGCCCAGCCCCCAGGTTCTTCCATCGGGATGGAGGCCGAGGGTGACACCGATCTAGGTGGTGGGGGTCTTGCCCCTGCGAGAAGCAAAGCCCAACACTCTTGCTTAGCCCTCTGTCACATTCTGTCCAGGTGCCATTAAAGATCTAAACTGTAAAGCAACGACAAAACCGATACAAGCTCCTCTTCTGGCACGGGAGGTGACCAGGCACATCACAGGAATTACATCCCCAGCGGCACTGCAGCCGTGAGGCTGACAGGACTGCACTCTGTTCACCACTAAAGCAGTTTTAGCTTGGTTTTAAAAAGCCGGAATGTTAAAGAAGTGTGAGGGTGTGAGTGCATGTTTACGCATGTGCTTGGTGTTAAAGAAACCAAGAAGCTACTGGGTGAATAAAAATGAAACCAAGGTTTAAAAAGGCAGACTTCCACTATTTCCAAGCTCTGCCATCCCAGCCCAGGCCTCCTTGCACAGACCAGCCCGCAACTTCCGAGTAGGTCAGAAACTCCCTGCGCATCCCTTATGGAGGCTGGTGCAGACTGCAGCCCAGAACCCAGATGGCCGTTTGCCGGGTCCAGGCTAATTCCCAGAAATCTGTTTGACTTGCTGGTAATGCCGCCCGCGGCCACCCTGCCGGCACAGTATCCCACCACGCCACGCCGGCAGCTTGGCCGCTCCTCGGCAGCCGGCCCTGGGTCCCCCCACCACGTAACCTGTTTTCATCAAGACATGTAGTTGTGTCACAGGCAGAGGTTGGGGGGAAAAACCCATTTCATTACTCTGAGCCTTCAAAATAGCTTTATCCTCTTTTTCTCCCTACAGTCCCTCTTATTCCTGGAGGAAGGAGTTACAGACGTGGCTGCTGCTGGAAAACCCCTGACCTCAGCCATCAGAGGTACAACTAATTGTACATCAGCTGGTCAGTCTTCCCCATCACCAGCCCTAGGGGAAAGCAACGTGGAGCCGCGGCACTGCAGCAGGGAGAGACGCAAGGAAACGGTGGCCACCCATCACTGCTTCACAACAACGGCGTCACAGAACACACGTTAGTAGTACCTGAATTGACTTGGGGTGTTTCATCCTATCATGGACAACTTTAACTTTAAAAAAAACCCTACCTGTGATGAAATATGCCTGCAGAGCTTATTCACAAAAACCCACGTTTTTCTCTATTGACTAAAAAACCAGCCCTACATAAAAAATCACGTCAGAAAATACTCAACAGTGTGGTAACCGGAGCCTCAAACGCAGCCAGCACCCCTCTGTAACTACCAAATCTTCCCACAGCTTTTAACTGATGAGAAACACATATCCAAAGTACATTTTCTTTCCATAAATTATGCTAACTGCCTGCTAAAATTTGCTCTGCTTTGCTGAAGTGTCTCTCTCCTTCTGGCAGCTCCTTTGTATGCAGAGAAGTAAAGGTCTAAAACGGTTAATTAAAGACTTTTTTATGAAGCTACTTCAAAAGTCAAGTGACAGAGAGTCTCCTTTGAGTCACGGTGGGGATTTTGGCAAGGGTTTCAACACACAGGAGAGAATTTGGCGTGTGGAAGGTCCCCACACACATCGAGGACAGCTGCATCCCTGCTAATTCCGATCCTGTTCTGCAGGCTGCTGCCGTGCATCCCACAGCCATGTAAAATTCAGGTTTTCCCCAAAGCAAAGGCCGGGACCGTGTGTATTTCTGGCCCTGGGAACAGTCAAGCAGCTCTCATTAAACTGTGTTATCGGCTGATAAGCACCAGTCGGCGGGGCTGGGTAGGAGGAGCAGGACAGCAGTTCACCGGAGCCAGCTCCCGAATTCCATGGCTCTCCACACACATGCTTGTGCATGGAGAAGACACGCACCCGTTGGCACGCGTGTGAACAGCAAGGAGTGACCCCAGTACTCTGCCAAAATGCACTGATTAGACGGCAAGTGTGAAAGCAGCTCCACGACCCGGTGAAAAACGAGCACTGCAAGACGGGCCATGCCAAGATCAGCACACGGGCACAACCGGCAGCCGAAGGATCAGGTCAGCTGGAATGGCCATGAGTTATAAACTGATCTCCAATTTAAAATGAGAAAGGTGGAGACTTTACTGCCTCAGACTCACACTGAATGCCACGATCTACAGGAAAACCACAAATTTACGATCCTAATATTCTTGAGACAGTGGGGTACCACAAATGCACATGGATGTAAACCCTGTGGAAGACAGCGTTGGCCATGATAATCTCATGGGAAGGAAACGGGATGAAGACTAAAGTGGGATGGATCTGCAGACCCTAGTAGACATCTCTAAGATTTGTGGGGAATATGCAAAAGGAGGTGGAAGAAAATTAGCACAGTATCAAAACTAGAATATAACTGGGCGATAAGAGAGGCTTGGTAAATAATTCACAAGACCAGATTGGTAATACAGATGATGTAACTTACTGAGAAAGGAAGGTACGGAAATAAAGAAATGCCCTGCACATCAAGAAAGCAGTTGCTCTTCTAAATCCAGCCTGCCAAAGGAGACAGACCTGCTGAAAGTCGGCAAAGAGAGGCCAAGGGCACTGCCATAGCACAGCTCCACCAGATGCCAAACGACAAGGAAAGTGGGTGGGTTGGGGTGACCTAACCAGGAACGGGAGTAGTCAACCACGGCACAAGCTGCGATGAAGTACTGCAAGTACCCAGGTACGTGATAGGGAATGTGTGTGTCCAGCGTCCTGGGAGCGCGTTGCTGACAGCAGCAAAGAGCACGGTTTGGGATCCTCCAGCACGGAGACGTCCCCTAGGATAAGGAAGGCAGTAGGTGACTTGCGTGAAGGTGACAATTAAACACCAGTTCACGATTCTTCAGGAGGAAAACGGGAAAACCACACAGAGGACTTTAAGGGAGGGACACTTGAAGATCTCTGAGGCTTGACAGTACAGAAGGACCAACAGCCAAAGGAGAAAAGAAGGTATGGGGAGCAAACACTTCCTTAGAGAAACAATGCAAGTGAAAATTATCCCCATGCAGAGAAAACTTGGGAATTAACCTGGCTGAGTCATAAGCTGCTCCGTGATCTCACACTCAAGAAGGACACATATACAGCCAGAATACCACATGAGTATAAAGGAATAACGAACACTAAGAAACAGATGGAGGTTGATGTAAAACATTACTTGGAGCTAGAAAAGGTAGCAAGAAAAGGTTCTACAAGTCCAGCTGTAAGAAAAACACAACAGGCAAAATGTTGCTCTACTGCTCAGCAGAGCAGAAAAGCTTCTGACAGACAAAGCCATAAAAACTGCAGTATTTAATGTCCTTTTTTTTGCTACAGTACGCACTACCTTGGTGCACTCAGTGGCAGCTAATGTCAGAGGCAAATAACCCAAATCTTCAGAGATAAGAGGGAAAGAACACGTTGGAAAGTGCTTATAGAGATCAGATATTTTCCAGCTGGCTGGGCCAGCTGAAATTCATGCACATACACACAGGTAAGGGGCTGAAACAATCTCTCTAACAACCTCTGTCTGAAAACTCACAGAGGGTGGGGAGAAGCTAGTTGGAAAGGGCAAATGTCGGGGTGGCTTTTAAAATAGTATAAAGGGAGAGAAACAAAATTACAGACTAGTCAGTTTAACTTTGATGCCTAAAAAATGGGATAAAAGGTCACATGATTTCTACGCACAGGAAAGCACCGAGATTTGTAAGGCGCAGCCGGCAACGCGGTTCTCTCTGGGCGTAAGGAGACCTGCTGACTCTGGTCCCACCAGCCGAGAATCCTCCAGGATGAAGATGCATCACCAGAGTCCCCTCACCGGCCGCGTGTTTGGTGCTCCCGGGAAGCAGAGGCAGGGCGTGGAAGCCTGTCGTTGCCACTGTCCGACCTTCCTTCCCTGCCAGCCCAGCTCCCAGGAAAGATTTCAACTAGAGGTGCTACTGGAAACAAGTAATGATCCCTCTCGGAATTTCACATTCCACATTTCAGACTAGTGCTCCTTAGCAAAAATACTTTTATACACACGTTTCTGGACTCTAATCTTTAAAAAAGAAAACGGAACCACACGATTCATTATTCTTAGAACAGTGTACTGCTTAGGCATCTCCCAGGAGGATGGTAAAAACCACGGCATAATGAGGCTGTGGATAAGAGATGTGTTCCAGAGAGTCCGTTAGTGATTTTCTGTAGGAATGCTATAAAGCTCTCCCGTTATTTCAAAAAAGCACAGTACAAAAAAAACCCCAAAACTTCCATATATATATAAAACCTCAGACTGCCAGGATAAACAGCCCTCAAGTCAAACCCGAGACCTGAACGTCAATCTCCCCCTGACCCACCTCACTCTGGCAGGGAGACGTCCCTGCTTCCAGGGCGAACCAGGACAGCTTCACGGGCACATTCCCCTGCCCAGCCACACCGCTTTCAGACGCGGTGCAGCGTGCCCAGTACCTCTTGACTTTGCACTGTATTCACAGCCCTAAAACTTCAGGAGCTGCTTCTCAGCATCCTGGTGCTCTGTCGGGTGTTCACCATAGGAAGGAAACGGTTACAGAATATTCTCTGGGTTCCTGCCTCCCTGAGAGCTGAACTTCCTGCAGACAAACCGCCTTCCCAACCTACTCAGGCTGCAGGAAATGCTGGTGTTGACTGAAGTAGGTACAAGTCTGCCTCCAGGCCCACGTGTGCCCCTTGAACTGGTTTCAGAGAAATCCAGGTCCATCAGCCCCGACGCGCAGGGCTCACGCCCGGCGTTTAGGATCGGACGCCTCTCCCTCATCCGCATGAGCCACGAACAGCTCCGCTGAAGTCAGCGGGGTTTGGCTGAGGCAAACCTCTTGGAATAAGGACGTGAGGGTATGAATAGTTATTCTAAAGGAAAGCCTAACATACTCCCAGGAGGATAATACAAGATCCACAGTGGCACCAGGACAAACGCTTTGCCCTCGAAAACAAGGGACTATCTAAAGAACAAACATGCCAGCAGAAACCCGCTAGCAGAGTTTTCCTCTAATACAAACTTTGGGTACACTAAGCCTACTATTTCTATTTTCTTATTTCTCCAAAATAAATATCCAACTAAACAATTTACTGTGGATCAACACGTGTCCTGGGAAAGCCAAACTCACCATTTAAAACAAGGTTTTATTAGCAAAACCATGGTATCTGCCACGTCTGGGGAACACAGGAATTCTCTCCTAGGACTTTCAGTAAGACTCAACACCAAAACCATGACTTCATTCCATAATCCACGCGCAAATTATTTCTGTAGCAGGGAACATATCAGCCTCACAAACATCATCAGTTCATCAGGAGGTCGCTCGTCATGAGAAAAGGAACCTGATTCCAAGGAGACGTACAACGGTCAAATTAGTATTCGCACTGGCTTGTCAGAGAGAGATTAAATCCATAATTACAGTAATCCACAGCTGCTTCAGCTGCAGACAGTAATGACTTGCCCGCTGAGAACTGGTGTCCATGACATGGAAAGAAAAGCCCATCTGTTGTGGAGCTTCGCTCTGACTTCCAGCTTCGAGCACGCGGAGCTTGATCCTCCTTGACACAGGCTAGGCGCGGATTTTTGGCCATAAGCAGTCCAAATAACCGTATTGCCAATCAGAAAGGACAGAAACAAAGCACTATCGTGATTTATGGCTTTAAATTACGCATTCCAGTTTCTTCCCTAGGACAGCACTTGTCACTCACTTTTAAAGGGACTTACTGCAATGTCCTAGGATGGGAAGCAAGTCAGTCAACACAACCTGGAATGTAAAAATGCCGTGTTCTGTTCCCCCTCCCTCTCCCCCCGCATCGTCACACAGGAGTGGGTGACATGGCAGTGAGCAGCCACGGCACTCGTTAATCCAGGACACGGATGGCACGAGGGGAGAATAAAAGCAAAACAATCACTTTCCCATCTGCCAGTGAGGGAGTGGATAGTGAAACCCTTGTGCAAGTCTTGTTTTTAATAACGAATTGTAATTAATTAATTGAACAAAAACGTGCTGCCCGTGACACAGCCGAGCAGTCGCTCACTGTACAGAGGAGGAAGGAAACAAAGCCGAGACTGATCTATCGGAGATTTCACTGCAACTGCCAGAGCCACACGGCGCGCTCCGGAATCCGGGCGCCTAATTAAAAGATTAATGTTATCAAGGCAAGGAAGGGGGAGCTTTATGATTATCTTGTCTGGCATCTTGAATCAGGACCAGAGGACTTCCCTGCCTCGTTCTTAGACTGAATAAGTCATTTTCAAAAATATGCGTCTGTTTTGGAGACAGAGGATCTTCCACAGCCCTTGGAAGTTAATTATCCAAGGATAAACTCACACACCACAGCAAATGTTCACATTATTCCCAGTCTGAATCTGCTATTAGCTATGACTTTCAGCCACTGAAAGAAGGAAAATGTCTGCTCACCTACATTCCCCTTTCTCATGTAAATACATGCAAATGGATCACATCACCCCATTACCTTCTCATTGATAAACTCAGTGGATGGAGCTCGCTGAATGGCACATGATTGCCTGTCACACTGTGGCACAGCTTTCTCATCTCTTCAAGCATTCATCTGGGTCTCCTTTGGACACCCCTATTTTCCAACCTTGCTCTTCAGGGGTAACCGCCACCCCGAGGAAGCCTTCCTCACGAAAAACTCCCTTTCATTAACAGTTCACACTCTGCTCGTTGGCTCGCCGTTGCCTTGAGATCTCGCGTAGTGTTCGTGTAGCCCCGAAATCCTCTTTTACGATGTATGCTGTGCAATGTGGATGACCTCCAGGGGCAACCTCAGCCCTTCCAGGACTCTAAAAATATTTCCAAGGAATTCACTGGGACGGCTACTCCACCCGGAATAGGGGTAACTGCCACCCCGAGGAAGCCTTCCTCACAAAAAAAACCCTTTTATTAACAGTTCACACTCTGCTCATTGGCTCGCCGTCCTTGAGATCTCGTGTAGTGTTCGTGTAGCCCCGAAATCCTCTTTTACGATGTATGCTGTGCAATGTGGATGACCTCCAGGGGCAACCTCAGCCCTTCCAGGACTCTAAAAATATTTCCAAGGAATTCACTGGGACGGCTACTCCACCCGGAATATTTATTCTGGTTGCTTAGACAACTGCAGATATGCACCCAAAAAATGTTTAGCAAGTATGTTAAGAATAATGAGAATAAGAGGAGTTATTGCCCTAATAAAAGGAAATGCATTAGCACTTAAATTGCATGTGCACAGACACAAACTCTGCATCTTAATTGTGCTCGGAAACCAATTATTATTTGTGCCTTTTTTAGGAGACGTGTCACAATTAGTGGGTAAATTAAACTGAAAATTAACCCAGTCAAAGCACTTATTTCATAACACTCCTCTTAGTTTTAACAAAGAAGAAGCTGAGGCTTCCTGTAAAGGTGATGCATCTCATAAATCCTGGAAAACACGAGCACGGACACAGAAGACAAACAATAATTATGACTTCCAAGTCCACGTGGCCATATCTAAAGGACATTAATATTGGCGTATGAGACTAATATCTCTATGTGCCAAAAGGCACGATTTAGCTAATGGAACAAAGGAAAACATGTTTGAATGAATTACTTACAAAAAATAGGTATGTCAAGATTTAACCCAATTTTTATGCTAATTGGTTGTAACTATTCACATAGATGAGCCGAGTATTGAATTAGGAAATATTAAAAAAGGTTTTAAAATGCATGAACATACTTGTCCATTACCAGTTAACAGTGCAGATAAATCTGGGTCCCAAACCACAAGTGATGGTGGTGCGTGAGGACTGAACCTAAATGCCTGTACAGCCGTCCCGGCAGGGGCTGGGCGCGCTGCGGAGCTGCCGGAAGAATTTCACCCCACCAGGAAGAACCGAGACGTTGCCTTGTATTACTATAATCAAATCTGAGCAATGGGGGATCGTTCTTTTTTAACGCTGGCATAAAAAAACAGAAGCAAGAGAAGTAACACTGAAACTAAAGGCTGAAATGTCATCAACCCAGCTCAGGTGACCGAGTACTGACCTGCCCGTTTTGCAAGCTCAGAGTCAGGCTTTTGTTGATATAGAAAAATACCACATTTTGTATTTTACTGCACTCATCAAATTCAACACAGAAGCCATGTGTGTGTGTGTGTGCAAATCAGTTTTGCAAAACGGCCGCAACTCTGTGCAACCCCTGAGAAAACGATGCTTAAAACGTGGCGGGCGTAACCTTGCATCGACGCAGATCCCGAAATGAAAACTTCATCCACACTTAAAGTGCCTTAAAACCACTCCAGGGGATTTCTACTGGTGTTTCTGTGCAGATGCTTTCCCAAACAGAAGTGAGATACAAGGTGGTTTATGAAGGGTCGGTTTTACCAGAATCCTTTCATTCTGCTACTTCAGTTGAGGCAAAAATGTATTTATAGCTTATTAGAGTCAATTAAATAGCAAGAAGCTTTCTTCTTTCTTTGCTGCCATTCTCTCCCCCCAAGCAAAGAGTGAGTGAGTATAGTGGAATATTTTAGTCTAAATGGTCTCTCCTGATTTACAGACATCACTTTCTGCCAAGCAGAAATCATCACAAGAACTAGAAAGATTTGGTCTGGGCTGAAACACTCTCAAGAATTTGTTTGTTATGGAGGAGACCACAAGACAACTCCTGTTTTCACCTGCTTAGAATTTTACCAAAATTCAACCATCTGGTCAGAAACTTTATTCTGGTTCAGATTCTTAGTCTGAAAAAAAAAAAGTAGTCCAAAGAATTTATCTAGAGAATGAAGTTAAGGACCAAGAAATTGCTTTTCCGATTCTAAGTCACCCTTTTGGCAAATGCTTCCTTAAACGGACAGGAATTTTCAAATAACTGCAGGGTGTTGACTTATAAAGTACCATTATTTTGCCTTCAACAGTCACAAATCACCCGGCCGTCACCACCCTGGAGACCCAGCACACCCCTAACACGGCAGCAGCAGGCAGCACGTTATCTACTCCGGCTCCAGAGCAGGAGCTTTGACCAGACGTTGTTCCCAACAACCAAGGCATGTCCTGAGAAGGCTTTTACCAAATGGGGTACGTCTAAGGCAACAATGCTTAAGCTTTCATTTAGACCCCTATTTCTCTGATGAGTGACCTTATAAAAACTCTGTATTAAGAACTCACACAAATAATTAGCCCCATGTTACATCCAATGCTGTGATGAGGAGATCAGAATCCAGATCAACCACTCCAGCGTGAGAAGTACGTGAAGCTGCGGAGCCCCGGGGTTAATCCAAGAGGTTCTGCTCTGCCGCTGGCTCCGAGAGCGGGAGGGATTAATGAAGGGATGACACAACTGCGATTTGTTCCAGCCATATTTACCGCGTCCCCCGCCGTCTCTTCAAAAGCTGGAACAAACTCCGCACACAAACAGTTAACGGGGAGAACGTGGCTGTTTAGTCCTTAAAACAATACACCGCAGGGGCCGGATGACATTTTCCTTCAGTGACTCTATGGAAATTAAAATATGTGAAGATAACGACTTTGAGATTCAATGAGCTCTCTTTAAATGCAATTACGGTTCTTTTGCTGAGGTCCTCTCCTTCGCGGTATTGACGGTAAATAATGAGCTGGGAGCTAGGGAGGAAAGCGCCTGCCTTCATAGTTTATGTGGAACTAAAGCAGCACCGTTCAGGAATAAAGGGAACTTCTGTCTCCTCTCTGGGTGTGCTACTGTAGCCCAGTTCCCCAGGAAAAGAGATTTCTCCTGCCCGTCAGACTTTGAGATCACGTGGGTGGTAAGCAGCTAAAACACAAGATTCTGGTACGACAGGGTGTTTAAAAAGGCTGCTGGAATCCTAAGATGTAGAAACAGAGGAATAATGATGATTGATCGTAGTAAAGTTATTATGGAATTGTTAATGGAAAACAGTGCCTAGTTCTTACACCTGGAAGTTGAGAATGAAGACAACATCTGAGGGTTCAAGAAAACAACAAAAAGGAAAAACAATTCAAAAAACCCCAAAGGTTACAGCAGGAGAAGCAAGGACCTGTCTCAGTTTACCCAAGCTAAGGTCAAGTGGAAAAACTGGAGATGCGTCTCCCACACAGGGGTCTCTGTTTAGGCAGAAGGAAGATGTCACCCAAAAACTCTCATGGAGAACGGGGTTACTCTGAAATCTCTACTCTAACCACTGCTGAGAAGGAAACTTCCCCTGCAGCGAGCAACGCACATGAACAGGTCCAACGGGTAAGGATGCAGGGGAGGCTCTGAAGCACCAAGAGATGCTTTAGCGACTCCGGTGCTAGGAGTTACACAATGCAGCCATCGAGGGCATGAAGAGGTACTGTGTCCACAGAAAGAATGCCAGACCTTCTGCAAGCCCGCACGTCTCCAGGATCAGAGCACAGAAAGAGCCAGGCTAGGTATTCTGCCAAGAGCGCACAGATGTTGTCTGTCTGGACAGAGAGATGGGATCCCAGCTCCTCTTCCTAAAAAGAGGAGGGATAAGAGAAAGTTTTGATACATCAGTAACTGAAGGAGAAAAAGAATGGCCCTAGCAGCATCTCACCCCACTCAACTCAGTTCACCCTGCTCCAGAAAGCGTCTTTACCTTGGGATTTGGAACTATGGTCTCCCAAGCTGAAGGACTTACAAACCAGGATTAGATAAAACACCTTTTCAGTAAGGAAACATAAACCTTCCTGAGTGGACAGAATTGATGACAGAGAGTAATTATATAAACCACTTAATTAAATGGCACAGCCTGAAAGACAGGGACTTCATTAAATAGAAAAGAAGCCAATTCGAATCCATAAATAGTTTCCAAAGCCTGTTCGTTTTCCAGTGCCATTTCACTCCATAAACACTGAGAGCAGTACCCTTGAGAGAAGGAGAGGCATAAATCAGGCCTCCAGTTAGGATAAACACCAATGCCTGGATGTTATTATTTCTCCCCTCTAGAAACGTACACGGTTGAAGACGAAATACTTTCTCTTCCCTGTGTGATCAGCACATCCTTGCTGACTGAGCCCAGATGCCTGGGGGCACACGGGGAGCAGCCAAGGCTCCCGGCAGACGCGTGCCCGGAGCCCTCCTGCGAAGCGTACGGAGCGAGGCACGACGGCTCGTCTGGGGCGGCGGGCGGAAGG
>NW_010267377.1:0-1574 GCF_000690775.1 Eurypyga helias
CGGCTCGTCTCCTGTTCCCCCGTAGGCGGGAGCGGGGACCGGCGCCCTCCCCTCCTTCCCCCGAGGGCTGAGGGGAGCTCCGTGGGCCGCCGCGGAGGGGCTGAGAGAAGGCAGAGCTCCCTTCTCCTTCCCCTGTGCCTCTTTTCCACCGCAGGAAGAGACTTTCCTTCTCCTAACCCCCTCCCTGGCGGGGGGAGGAGGGGAGTGGGATCCCCTTGTCCTCACCCCTGCCAGGCCGGGCTCCCTGCCCTTTGCTCCCGTCAAGCGGAGGGTGAGTCAGGCGCCCGGCTGGGTGAAAGCAGGTGAGGACAGAGGCTGGCTCCTACCTCCAAGGGAAAGGGTGATCATTTTCCCTCCTTCTCCCACTTGCTTTCTCCCCATAGGTGCTGGGGCTGGACCAGGCTGAACTCCGTCAAGCCCTTCGGCCTGCGAAGCTCTCGCCATGGCTGTCGGTGGGGTTGGTACCTCGCTCTTGCTGATGGCCAGCATCATGGTAACGGTGGGACTGTGCAGGAGACTAACGCGCCGCCAGCTGCGCTCCCGCCAGCGCCTTTGCGCTTTCCTTTTGGAGATGTTTAGTACCTTCCAGATTTGCGCCTGCACTAACGAGCTGTGCCTGCTCGGCAATGTGGAGCCGAAGCCGCATACGGCCCTCACTCTCACCTATGGTTTCACCGTCCTGCACGGCTTGACTCTGACTGGCAGCACGTGCAATCCCTGTGGCACCTTGCAGCCAATGTGGGGCGGTGGGATATCGGTCAAGATGGGTGGACTCAAGATCGGCGCTCAGTTCGTGGCCGCAGTGCTTGCCAGGGTGTTCATGCACTTTATCTGGAGCCTGGGTATGGCAGAACCACATTTTGGAGCACTCTCACAAGGCTGCAGCAGCCCCATGCAGACTACAGAGATGCAGGCATTCTGCATAGAACTGCTCTTCTCTGTCGTTTTCCAGCTGACCATCCTGCGAGTGGAAAGTGTTAATCCCAAATACAAAGTCCATTTGATTGCCCTTCTCATCACCATGCTCGTGTATGCAGGTTAGTCTTTTTTTTTTTCCTTCTTTCTCTGTTCCTGCAATAAAGTTGTAATTGAAGGGTTGGCTTTTTTTTTTTTTAATTAAGTGATAATACGCAAAATTATTTTTGCATTAGATTACAAAAAGTGCATCAAGGAAAGTTTTTGGTCCTACATATGTAGAGTTCATTCAGAGTGCATGTAAGCTAGTTAGGTTTCAGGCAGGTGTGGGGCTAAGAATGAAATTAGTTAATGAATTTAAAATTATGTTAGATCTACAAGTAAATAGCATTAAGAGTTTCACAGAGCACTGTTAGAATATGTCAGCGAACGATCATTTCATAATCCGACTTTATATTGCGTGAGAGATTTCATATGGTGTGCTCTGACTTCCAAGTGGCATTGCAAGATAGCAGCACCGTCTGCATCAGGGCCAAAATGCTGATTGTGCAGTGGCAGGGAACATACCCGTGATATGGAAGTTCTGTATTTAAATAATGCATAATTCATATCAGTGCGGTTTATTTAACTATGTTAAATCCTTAAATCAGAAGCAGGAA
>NW_010267377.1:1612-13808 GCF_000690775.1 Eurypyga helias
ATGCAGAAATGATACTGCATGAAACTGAATATTAAAAAAAGAAGGTGCCTGTTATATTATGGCATTTACAGGAGTCCCATGTCTCTTTAATGCCCTGTGAGGCATGTCCTTGTGTCTGCCTGATTGTCACCTCCCGCTTCCCGGAGCTGGGACACTGTCCTCTGCGCAGCCTCTGGACCCTGGGGGAGGAAGAGGTGAGGGGAGTCAGTCTCAACTTTTTTCTGCTGAGTGTAGATGCTCCCTTTTGTGTCCCCAGTGAAGTGCCTGTGTTGTTCTGTCACTTGAGGACTGCCCTACAGTGAGTGGGTTGTACTGGGAAGGTGATTATCTGTAGTTTGGGGTAGAGGGAGATCAGAATCAGATGGTTATGGAACTCCTTGCTTGTGCCACAGCCCCCACCACAGAGAAAGTCATCTAGGAAATGATAAAATCCGTTTATGAGGGAGGGAGATCACACTCTTAGCTGCAAACATCTGGGATGTCACTGATGTCCAAAGAAGGTGTTTGCCCAGAGAAGCTGTGGATGCCCCATCCCTGGAAGTGTTCAGGGCCAGGCTGGATGAGGCTTGGAGCAACCTGGGCTAGTGAAAGGTGCCCCCGCCCATGGGGGGCTTGGAACTGGGTGGGCTTTAAGGTCCCTTCCAACCCAAACTGTTCTGTGATTCTTTGAAAAGCGTTAACTGTATTGTGCTCTTTACCCTAACAGCATGTAGTAGAATAAAGTACAGTCAGATTTTCAGATGTATTAATTAAAAAAACCTTTACTCATTATGTTTAGCTGAAATTAGCTAATACTTGAAAGATTAAAAGTAGTCCATGGAGAAATTTGAGAATTAATTTAGCAATTTGAACTACTTTCTGAAATTAATTTTTGAAGGCAGAGGCAAGGTGTCAGTGCCTTTTAACACATGAAATCTATTTCTGAATTGCTCAGTAAAAGGGTAGCCAAAGAGTATTCTCCCTCTCCTACGAGCATAGGAAGCTGGATTCCTGATTCTTAACATTCTTTTGCTGCTTAGCAAGTAGTCATACAAACTAATACATGTCACACTGCTAGTTCCTACAAAGAATTCGTGCCCGGTGTTGTTGGCCAAGCTGGCCTCGTATCTTTTCCTAGCAGGAGAAGGCTGTGTACCAAGTCCCCTTCCTTGTCATGAACTTGGACGTGTTGTAACTATTCAGTGTAATTGATTTGCGTGTACTTCTAGGAACATCAGACCTGCTGTGCCCATGCCTTTCATGTCCTCTGTATCGTGTGCAGAACACCCTGCGCTACCCAGACATATCTTTCCATTCCTTTTAATCTAGAATCAAATCTACTGTAAAAATATATATGCATTCCAGGGAGCATATCCTTGACCTAGTTTTATCCCCTGCTTGGTGGATAATCTAATCCTTTCTTGTTCACTCTGCTCCAAGCTTCCCAGGGTTTGCACTCTTTGCTCTCCACTCCGTTTCAAAAGGAGGTGAGAAGTGCAGCCCTGCCTCTGCAGTAGTCATGAGCCCGGTGTTTACTGTCCACTGCTGAGACAGAGGTTGAAGTCTCTTGAAGTAGAGGAGGGTGTGGACCCCAAGATTCCTATCATGGAGCTATCCTACAGCAAGTGTGGGAGCAGGCTGCTGCTTTTAATCTCTTTCTGTGATGAAGTCACAGGCTTGCCCTGTAACAGATTGCTTTTTCAGTAGGTTAAGTAGGTACATGTAGGACACCTTAGAAGGGTCTCAACCCTTTCTTGCTGCCTCTTTCCATGCACCTACTCACAAACGTTCCCCAGGATATCCTCCCTTCTCCTGCCCCCTTCAGTTTGTGGGCTGCTGATTGGGACCCCACTTCCCACAGCCACTCAGCACATCCTCCTGACAGTGTGCCAAGGAGCCCAGGGCATGGTAGTAGCCAAGGGCTTGGTAGTGGCTACCACCTGTGTCTGGTGCATATATACAACCCACAGTATATACAAGAAAGCTGAGGGGGGGACCTTTTACAAGAGCAAGTAGTGATAGGACGAGGGGTTACAGGGTTTAAACTGAAATAGAGTAGATACAGAGATTGAACATCAGGAAGAAATTCTTCCTGCAGAGAGTGGTGAGGCACTGGGACAGGTTGCCCAGAGAAGCTGTGGATGCCCCATCCCTGGAAGTGTTCAAGGCTAGGCTGGATGAGGCTTGGAGCAACCTGGTCTAGTGGAAGGTGTCCCTGCTCATGGCAGGGTTTTGGAACTAGATGATCTTTAAGGTCCTGGCATAGCCCCAACAATGCCTGTTCCACCTCCACTTTGAGAAATGGTGTTTCATGCACACAGTAGGAAGAGTGGCTTCCAAATGAAGTGTTAGGGCTAGTGACCTCTAGCAGGACACATTCTCTTCTACAGGCGTTGAAGATGGGCAGGTGATTAACTTAGATGGGCTGGATGGTTCTCAGGAGATCTGCACCTCCTCATTAACTGTTTCTAAGAAACTGGAGTGCTTCTTTAAGAATGGATCTTTCTTGCTCACCCAGCACCAAAAAACTAGGCAAGTAGTGCTGATTTGGGCAAACTGCTAATATTCTTCCTTACTAAAAAAATATCAAATAACTTTGAAAAAACACTGTTCATACAATATTCTAACTTTAATTTGACAGATACAGTGTCCTAGCTAGGAACTCGGAAAGGTGCATTAAATTTACAAAATAAGATTCACACTAATGCTTTCTTTTTACACTCGATTTCAAAAACCAAGTCACTTGTGCTTTCAGGGCCTGTGTTTATTACAGTTATGAATGAATCAGAAATGTTAGAAAATACATTGTGTACATAGTTTATCATATTTCATTCCATGAATTATGTGCTGCTGTATGTTTGAAACTCCTATGAGGAATGATTGCAGTCTGAAAAAGAACTGTAAGAAGGAATCTCTCCTACTCCATATCCAATTTGGTTTGGAGAAAACTTTGAGGACAGCCATATCCATATGGCTTACGCCCATCTGAATGTATTCGTACAGATGCATGGCCCAAAAACATTAAATCGGATTTATGTGGTTAACTAAGTTAAACGTTGACATGTCACTGTTGCGTGTACCCCACAAAAGGTACTCAGCTATGCCATGCAACTTAGTGCAACAAATAACACCAGATTACACAAGGAATATTTTCAAAATTCCAAGCTATTCCTTTCGTTTTCTTCTGCTTTTTCATAGTTAAAAATACTTGGCTTTTTTTACATACAGACTTACAGAGACCAGATTTTTGTACTAGCGCATACTGTAGGCAAAAGCTCCAATACTGCATTCACTCTGCTGCTTCTGCTGCATAGAAGGAAAAAAAAAAAAAAAGAGAACATTATGTCTTGCAAATTAAGAGGATGATTCAGAAGCTCAGGATGCAGACCATATACATATTGGAAAACTTTATTTTTTGCTATTTCCTTGTGGAAAGTATTTAATTAGGGAACAAAAAAAAAACCCTTTTGAGAGCTTTTTTTTATTTACAGGCCATATTACAGTGAAGTCAGAATAGTATGAAATTGGTTAGGTGTTTCTGAGCCTAACACACCGAGGTATAAATTACATAGAGATTTTTAATGCTGAGTTTCTTCCTAATTTTGGGTTTGGTTTTGGTAATTTCAGAAGTTAAAATTAATTTCTTACACATAGTGCGGAGCACACATTACATCACCTTTTTAAGTCTTCCTGTGTGCACCATCAAAGATGTTCCACTTCTGTTGCCATAAAATCACTTACCTCTTCTGGTACACAGACTGACATGTTTAATAAATATTTTTAAATTAGGTTATACGAGTGGCCCTGGCCTGTGGTTGATATCCCAGTATTTATTAGTAATAAATATTGAAAAAACCCAGCAGTTAAAACTGTCTAGTATTTAACGTTCAGAAACAGCGACTGCCTCCTGAGAGTGAAATTCTGCGCTTGAATGTGTGTTTGTGGATGTAAAGGCAGAAGCAGTGAATTTATAACTAGATTAAAGCAAAGTAAATTATTGTAGATGGTCTTCCTGGCAACAGTGGAAGTTGTTAATGTGTCAGTGTGCAGAGTTACAGACGGTGCAGTCAATCTGAGTTGAGACTAATTGTAAAAGCAGAGTAAACTGAGCAGGTCAACGTAGATTAAAACTTTGCCAAACTATAATAATGGTAAAAGAAATAGTATGTAGAAAGAGAAATAGAGAAGAAGAGAATGACAGACGTTACTAAAACTTTCGGTAAATGCTCGTAAGAGATGAGGATTATAGCAGCATGGTGTCTGTGCAATGGGCAAGGTAAAACCTCATCCCAGTTTATTTGGCAAAAACCAAGAATAAGCTTTAAGAAACGAAATAGACACAACTATATAATATTTTATGGGAACAGATTAATAGATAATAGAGATATGGGGTAGTTAGTAACTAATAGTGCAGAAAAATTTGCTATGAGTAATGTTTTTTCTGCAGGATTGCAGTGAGAGGAGCAACATATGTCAGAATTAAACCCACTTACCTCCAGGTTCATCTGCAGCGTAATTACAGTTTCGTTTCTGCAGTGTAATATGTTTGGATCTTGTTATTTAGAGAATACTTAGGTAACTTCATTTACATCTGAAGTCAGAAGCCCGGAAAGATGCTTGGCTTCTTTCAGCTTCCTTTTTGAAGACACTGGAGTGGGGTTTGCTTTTATTTTCTTCCAGTATCATATAGAACAATTGTGAAGGCTTTTCCCCAAGCTATTACTATATCATAATCTTAGTGTTCTATAAATTGATATGATTAGTGTTTTACTGAGAAAATACAGTCAGTTTAGCAAGATCAGTGCTTGATGTTTCTTTCCATGTGTGTTGCATGAGACACGGGGATGTAAGCAAAGCTCAGGATTTGTTTACTAATATTTGTGGAATTTCTGTCTCTTCTGAAAGCATAATGCAGGCTGTTAGCAAAGCAGCTTGTAGTTTTATCAACAGAAACATTCAACACTGGCCAAACCCATCTCTTCAAACAGTATTTGCTAGAAGGAGATAAAGGAAGTTACAGCCTACGCTTTGGATATTTTAAAAAACAGTTAAACAGACATCATCTGGTAAATAACTTCAGCAGTGGCGTTCAAATGGTTTCTGCTAATGCATTTTTCTGCAGAGTGTGCATTTCTTGTATGTGCATGTCAGTATTCATTTAAAATAAACATGACCAAGGTTTGATTTCATATTGTTTACGTTTTACTGCAGGTGGGAATCTCACAGGAGCAATATTTAACCCAGCATTGGCTTTTTCATTACATCCCAATTGTTTTTATGACAACTTTAAGAGTTATTCACTAGTATATTGGATAGCACCATCCTTAGGTAAGTTCCTAATACTTTCTGCATTTGACAAGTGTTAACGTCGTACATGTTTTAAAAAATGACTGTTCTGTATAGCTTGCTCATTTTCTGTTTAAAGTAACATCCAGAAAACAGTCAATTACAATTTCTGTGTAGAAGCAATTAGGAACCATGGTTCTGTGTCGCAAATGTAAGCTACATATTTTAAATGTGTTTAATGCTCAGCGTAGGGCATGTGTAACGCTGTTTTGTGAGTCAGGCATCTAATACTGAGTTTTAAACACCCCTTTTGTTCACAAAGTAACACCTGTTTTGATCAGTTTCTTGTAAGAAACAACCACATCAGGTAATTGTTTTGTTCAGACGTATTGTTCAAAGCCTAAGTGCGATTGGGATACTCTGCGCAAGGTAATGTACCTGCCAAAAAAACCTGCAACAGCACAATTCTAAATGGAAGAGGGTTAGTGTTTAGGTTAGGGTTAACTAGTTAGTTATAAACCAACAGCTGTTTACTCTGCAGCGTGATCCTTCTGGTGCTGCCTATGGTTTGGAGCTTTATGCCTTCGAATTAAAATCCAGCCTGTTAGAGGTATGCTGCGTATTCTCGCACTGAGCAAAGGCCCACATGCAGATTCTAGCAGAATATCAAAGAGAAGAGGCTACCTGGAAGTGAATATTAGCCTAATTAAGTTCAAAAAGAGAAATGTACTAGTTAGCATGCAGTTTCTGCCTTGCTTTTTTCACAGTAATTAAAAAAAACCCAAACAACACACAGGTATTAGGAGAGGTGCTTATCATAGAATCATAGACTGGTTTGGGTTGGAAGGGACCTTAAAGACCATCCAGTTCCAACCGAAATGTACTAGTTAGCATGCAGTTTCTGCCTTGCTTTTTCACAGTATGCAAGAACATGGGGATGATTAATTAAAAAAAACCCAAACAACGCACAGGTATTAGGAGAGGTGCTTATCATAGAATCATAGACTGGTTGGGGTTGGAAGGGCCCTTAAAGCCCATCCAGTTCCAACCCCCCTGCCATAGGCAGGGACAACTTCCATTAGCCCAGGTTGCTCCAAGCCTCATCCAGCCTGGCCTTGAACCCTTCCAGGGAGGGGGCATCCACAGCTTCTCTGGGCAACCTGTCCCAGTGCTTCACCACGCCCTCCGGGAAGTAGTTCTGCCTGATACCTAATCTAAACCTCCCTGCTTTCAATTTAAACCCGTTATTCCCTTGTCCTGTCACTACAGGCCCTTGTAAAAAGTCCCCCCCAGCTTCCTTGTAGCCCCTTCAGGTACTGGAAGGCTGCAATAAGGTCTCCCTGGAGCCTTCTCGAGGCTGAACAAGCCCAACTCTCTCAACCTTTCATCACAGCAGAGGTGCTCCAGCCCTCTGATCATCTTTGTGGCCTCCTCTGGACTCGCTCCAACCGGTCTATATCCCTCTGATGTTGAGGGTATGTTGAGCATACTTAAAATACGCTTTCTCAATTATTACTGTTGTAATATCAAATCTTTTTTAACTCCATAGTGTCTAAACTGTGTAGTTGTCATTCTGCATTTTTGCCCCAGTCACAGTTGGAAACAATCTGTTCTTAGTTTAAGAATAAGGAATATTCTTAACTGGATTATTTCTATTTTAAATTTTGGGTTTCCTTTGGAAGCCACTGATTTTAACTCCTGGTTGTGTGCAGACGCTCTATGTAGTACTTCATGCTGTTGTCTGCTTACAGTCAGTCCCTACACATCTTCAGTTTTCTGCTTAGAGGGTAAATAAAGACGAGTCTGCTAATCCCATGTTCTTTCATGACTGTTAATCCCATTAGAAGGTATAGGATAATAATCCCATAATAATAATCCTATTAATGGTATTGGAAAGGTGGGCTGTGAAACACACAGAGGAAACACCTCACGGGGCTCCAGCTGTAGCAAAGAACCCTTTTCTTGGAGTCCATGTCTGTGCATGTTCATAGAATCACGGAATGGTTTAGGTTGGAAGGGACCTTAAAGACCATCTAGTTCCAACCCCCCTGCCATGGGCAGGGACACCTTCCACTAGACCAGGTTGCTCCAAGCCTCATCCAGTCTGGCCTTGGACACTTCCAGGGATGGGGCATCCACAGCTTCTCTGGGCAACCTGTCCCAGTGCCTCCCCACCCTCTGTGGGAAGAATTTCTTCCTGATATCCAATCTAAACCTCCCCACTTTCAATTTAAACCTGTTACCCCTTGTCCTGTCGCTACAGGCCCTTGTAAAAAGTCCCCTCCTAGCTTCCTTGTCGGCCCCCTTTAATACACTTTTGTTAAATTACACATCCAAACAGGATGACTGTACAATAGAATAAGCCTGGTAACTCCATGCACTGCTCCACTTAGTAGCTAAATGTCTTCAGCAAAGCTGGGTCATAGCAGAGCATATGATACTCCTTAGATTTCACCTTTAGCTTCCTGGTGTATTAACCGATTTCAGCCTGATACCCACTTTGCGATTGCCTGGGTTGTAAGTACTTGGGCTTTAATAGATTGATAAGTGATCTAAAGAAACAGGAGGCAGAACATGGTTCGGAGGCAACACCATGTTCTGTTTATTTAGCAAGACACACCCTGCAGCCCAGCTTTGCAGAGAGCCTTCAGGTGATTACACCTTGAGTAAGAAAATAAGCAGATGTTAACACAAATAGAACTGCAACCTGAGGAATTTAGAATGAGGGTAGGGAGTAAAGTTACATTTCTGTGAAAATTCACAAACAGCAGTTTATCAATAGTTAACATCTAGAAAATACATACAGAATATACTGCATACTGTCTCTTAATTTATGAGGAAAAGGAACTCCAGGCCTCCATCTGTAAAGATGCGAATACTCGGGACGCATCACTTTCTGTGCAGTGTCATTACGGTAGCCAAACGTTTTGTTACAGATCTCAGGTCTGTGCATGACCTGAAGGGCTGAGTAGTCTATTAGTAATATAAATACCTCATTACAGAGCAGGGGAACTTGGATACATATAGATCCAACCTTATAAACCAAGAATTGTAAACAGATGTAAGGTGTCTGAGGTGGAAGTACAGAGGTGATATAGATTTGAAAACTGAAGTGATGAATTAGGAAGCACAGATCTACAAATCTAACATGAAATCATTTTTTTCTGACACTTTTTGAAAATAAGAAAATAAGAGGAATATAATTTTTTCATCCAAAATGGGGCCAAATGATGAGTCATCTGGGACAATGACCTGTGATGATGATGATGATAAAATTCTTGTGGAAAGAACTTCTAACCAGATTCATAAAAGTAGATGATGAGGGAAGGGATATTTTAAATTCAATTGTAAAAGTTACTTTCAGAATCCCTGTGTCAGCAGAAATACCATTGCAAACTTTGTAGAAACCAGCTGAGTCATAGTGATGTGCTAATCGGATGTCTCACTTTTTGCAGCACCAGCATCTTAGATGGCAAAATTACTTTGTTCTTATTATAGGGAGTTCTTTTAGGAGTCTATTAGGGTTTTATATGACTTGCTGTAATAACTGCCATATGCAGACATGTGGACTAACATACATGAAACTTCAAATTGCCTGTGCAAGTGCAGTATGATCTCATCTGTGGGCATGATCTCATGAGGACAAGGAGACTGAGATCATTCAGTGTATAACGGATACCCTGATCTTCCTGATTAGATAACAGGAAGAAATTCTTCACGGAGAGGGTGGTGAAGCCCTGGGTCAGGTTGCGGGGAGAAGCTGTGGATGCCCAATCCCTGCAAGTGTCCATGGCCAGGCTGGATGAGGCTTGGAGCAACCTGGTCTAGTGGAAGGTGTCCCTGCCCATGGCAGGGGGTGGGGCTGGGTGGGCTTTAACGTCCCTTCGCACCCAAACGGTTCTGTGATTCTATGATCAGTGCTCAGTACAGGGGGACGATTGCTGCCCTAAGTGTTTTGGTGAAGATGATTCTTCAGTAGCATTAAAACAGCTAACTCCTGTAGAAATATAGATGTCAGCGTCTCTGACTTAGCATAGGCAGGCCTAAATTTTGCACTATGAACACAGAGGCAGTAAGTAGCAGTGGAACAAAGATAGTTTCTGTTGTACTGCCAGAGGCATTCATGTTAGTTATCCAGGCAGGATTATACCATTAGTAATGATGGGGACCACGCTAATGCTTCTCTTCCAGTAACAGGGAGATGGCAGCTATGAATGGAAGAGTTGGTGACGTGATACTGGGCATGAGGGCAATAAAATGGAATGCTCTTTCCTGGACAGGTGCCAGCTTAGAATCCTGCTAGGTCTCTAACACTATAAAAGCAGAATCAATCACCATTTCTTAGATCATTTTTACCAGAAAGACTAATACTGTTCCTTAAAAGAAAATGGTTTTTTCACCATCAAGATAGAAAAGAAATGCCACAGAAGTCACTTAGCGGTAGACATAAATGGAGGAGGTAAGCAAGGGAGAAGGCTATAGGTGAAACTGTCCCTTTTCTGCTGAGCAGAGGGTATTCCTAGGTTTCCATCAAGTTAGTACACTCAAGCGTGGAGCTTAGCAGAGAAACAAGAATTGCAAGTCCATGTGCAGTGAAGTGATCAGCATCTCAGGGACTTGGTAGCAAAGGAGGGTGTCAGCACCCAGCAGAAGTCTCCTACTCCCCGATTCTGGTCCTCCCTGGGGTGTTCAACTATGTAGACATTATCTGACAGAGCAAAACTCTTATGCAGTGAGTGAATGCAATCCAGAAAGTTCCTAGAAAACCATCACTCATCAGGTTTACTTCGAATAGTGAAGGGCTGGTGAGTGGTGATGCTGTACGTGACCTGTTTATTACAGGGGAGAACTGGTGGTGAATTGGGTTGTAGCCCTCACAGAGTTCAGGGTCCAGAGGAAGAGGGGGAAGGTAAATAGCAGAGCTGTTCAGACTTTGGACTTCAGGAGAACAAAATTCTGCTGAAAATGACAGGACAAGGGGTAATGGTTTTAAATTGAAATTTCAATTTAAATTGAAAATTTAAAACTTCCCACGCTCCCAGTTGTGGCATGGGAGCTCCAGATTAGACTCCAGGAAAACTTTCAGAAGGATGCAGCAACAGGGGAACGAGTTACTTGGAGAAGTGCTACAGTCTCCATCCAAGGAGGTTTTTCAGGACACTGACCCATGTAGCATAGGCAATATTCCTGCACTGAGGGGGGTGGAAACTAGAGACCCCTAAGCATTTTTGTGATCTAGGAAGCTTCGTAAATACAAGCAATGGGTGAGAAACACTCGCAGCCAGAATCCTTTTCTGAAACAGATTGTACTAATTTTTTTCCTGGAGGAAAAAAAAAAAAAAAAGCTCATAATATGCTGTATTTAGGTGTCCTTCTCATGAAGAACCTACAACCATAGAATCACAGAATGGTTTGGGTTGGAAGTAACCTTAAAGCCCATCTAGTCCCCCCCCCCTGCCATGGACAGGGACACCTTCCACTAGACCAGGTTGCTCCAAGCCTCATCCAGCCTGGCCTTGAACACTTCCAGGGATGAGGCATCCACAGCTTCTCTGGGGAACCAGTTCCAGTGCCTCCCCATCCTCTCCAGGAAGGATTTCTTCCTGATGTCCAATCTCAATCTCCCTCTTCCTGTTTCAACCCGTCACCCCTTGTCCTGTCACTCCCTGTCCACTGTCATGAGAGATCTCTAAAGGAGAAAAGGCGTCCCAATACAGCAGCGGGAAGGTGCACGTTGGATTCACGTGGTCCAACCTTTGGCTTGGCTTGTACAGATTAGAATTAAGACATTGACTATCCAAAGAAAATTGAGATTGTCAACTCAGAAGGATCACTTGCATGGTCTGTTGAAACTTTCTTCATGAAAAAGATTGTGTTTTTGCAAAAAGTACTGACTGCCCTTAGCCCTTCCGACAGAAAATTCCATTTGTTGGCAGTCCCTACTGCACTGCACGTTAGACACGCAAATACTTAAACATAATGTTTATTTTCAGTATCAGTACTGTGTCCTTCTCAAATACATTTAAACAAAGGTCCCTTCTGTAATTTCTCATTTCAGGTACAATACTTGTGGCTTTGATATGGGACGAAATCCTTCCTCGGATATCCTGAGACACCAGATTCTGAAATCTAGCAGTACTACATTGAAAATATACCTGCAACACCTGTGGACATAAAGCTTTCAGAAAACTGTTGAGATCAACTCCCACACCACCCTTCCAGTGTATTTTCAGATTTCATGTTTGAAATATTTGACTTAGCCCTTTGTATTCAAATACTGATTTTGTAATGGCATATTGGGATTTTGGGAGCACCTGCCAACCTTTTCAGTTCAGCCATACGAAGGACAGTTAAACCATTGCAACTTTGTCACTTTAGCCATAAGTGCCATTCGCTGACCTTTATTACAGCAGCTTGTAAAACTAATTTTAGAGAAATGCCCAGTCCTTTCATGGTTTGACTGTATTGGATTTCTTCCCATAGAAGGCACCTGCCAAAAAGGAGCTGAAGATTTCATTCTTGTAGCGACATCATCATGTTCCTACTTGCCATATACTTATCTCCGAGAGGAAGAAAGGCTACACTACTCCCTAGGAGAGGCTCCACAGCTCTGTTCTAGAGGTACCCTACACCAAAAGTAAAACTCTATAGGACCAGCACTGTTTTAATAATACCCGAGTGCAGGTAAGTGACCCCTTGCTTCCTTTTGGGAAGGCTCTGCCCCGTCCTGTCCCACTAGACGGCTGAATGTTTGTCTTGGTTGGAAGGAGTAATAAAGTACCATAAAATTCTGTAGACATATACATAAAAGGACTTTTTAGGCAAAACTCACCCCCCCGCAATTTACCTGAGATTACTGCTGCCTCTTCACATAGTAAAAGAGACACAGTATGAAGGGATGAGTCATGTGGAACTTAGAATCACAGAATGG
>NW_010267378.1:0-17291 GCF_000690775.1 Eurypyga helias
CCATTCTATGATTCTGTGATACATCCTTCTCCCTGCTCATATGATGCTCAACCTTTTTCCTCCTCTTTGGTGTGTCTTCTTAATGTTTGCTGTTTTTTTCTGACAGTTTTTATTTTCCTTATGAATTTACCCTGTTTTGTCATTTTCCTCTATGCTTCTATTATTGGATCTGGCTGGATTAAGGGTTTTTTTTAAGGTCTTGGTCACATGCACAGCAGCCTGTTAACCTCAGTTTGTCCTATGCCCTTCCTTGGGTCACTCAGCACTATTTTTCCCAGGAAATCCTAATCCCCCAGTTTACTTTCCACGCGTGATGTTCATGGGCTGTGTGGGTGACTGTAAATGTATATGCCTGGTGCTTTGCTTGGCTCTGCTCCCTCCCCTCGGGGCTCTGCTGTGAGTGGACTGGCTTGCGGGTGCCAGTGCCGATAGCCACAGCAGTGAACTCTCTCTGCTGCAGAGCCCACAGCCTGCCCGGGTACCCGCTTCAGTCCTGATGCAGTTCCCACAGAGACATACTGTATTTCAGCATAAACTAGCAGCTTCCCCCAAAACTGCAGATACATTTAATCACTATAAGCCAGTGTTGTCTTTTCCTGTGTGCTGCAGATCTGCTGTGGAGAGTCCAGCTTTGCTTTCTTGGGCCAGACTCTTCTCTTTGGCACCAGGGTGTGTGTGCTGGGGGCGAGGGCTGTGACATGCCCAAGTCCACCCGAGGCATACACCCACTCCTTTCCCCACCTCTGGTCTCAGTCTACTGCCCTGGGGCTCTCCTGACCCTTCAGAAAACTAGTTAGGACGCTAAACAGGTAGAAGATTTTTTTTAGAATTTTAATTCTACTACTTCATCCTCAGTGTCTTTTTCAAATTAATATGATTGTAGTATATGCCATTGCCAGTCTGAAAATACCAGTGCTGTCTGAAAAAACATCTGTCCTACTGTTACAACCTTCCTTCCTGTTATCTTATTAGCTGGTAAGTGCTAACGAGTTTTGTCTGATTGATACCTACCTGGGAGGACTCCAGAAAACCCTTGGCTGGTTCAGGTGCTACCATTGTGTCAGCAAAGGGGTCTCAGCCTGGCCGAGAGCTGAGCGATGCCCTGCACCATGGCAGGCAGTGCTGGTGGAAGGCTCATCCTTCAGATGTGAGATAAAATTCTGCAATTCTGACTGCTCTAGGTCATTAAAAACCCCACAACAGCTTTTCTTTATTGGAATAGAGAGGGTGACAACATTAGACTCTTGACCCATTTCCAGCTGCAGTAATTGGCTTCATCGTGTCGGATAGGATGCCGTGTTTTCATTCTTGCAAAGCTCAGAGGACTCTTTCAGGGTTTCTAACCCCACTGTAAAGCCCATCAGATGCAAACTGCCTGCCAGCTGCCGTGGGTCACACTCAAGGTCAGCTCTAGCAAGGACTTTCTATAGCAGCAGGGATGAGAAATAGCAGAAGAGTGCCAGTCATCTCCTGGTTGCCCCGTGACATTTGCTGTGCCAGTGCAGAGCTCTGTCCCAGCAGCACACGTGTCCTGGTGCGATGTGACCTCGGTCCCCGGGAGCGATGGGGCCTCACTTCCATGGGGCGTGCTGCTGTCTGCTCTCTTGACATGGCATGATTTGTGTGCCAGCCTTGTTGGTCATGCTGGTATCTGGAGACTCATTTATCTGAAATGGTTCAGAACAACTTCAGGATTTAAATTTTCTTTATTCACCAATCTTCCTTAATCTTAGGGATTGAGAACGATAATTCCCTCGACGCTGACTTTCATCAGACTGAGACTCATTCAATTATCTTTCACGTCTGTTGATCTAAAACTACAGGACTTGAGAAGTTGCCTCTTCCTATAAGTCTGTGGCTCTAAATGACTGGAGCTGTCCTAGCAGTCCTGATGCTACCTTCTGCCTTTCACTCACTCTTACTGCTGACTTGCTGCATGTGAATTTTATAACTTGTTTTTCTCTGCTTTTCATTCATCAATTACTAAACTGATAGAAAATTACAATGATATTAAAAATATATTTTTAGAGCTGGATTTAAATTCTTATTCCTGCTCATATTTTATCATGTAGTTCTACTTTCTGCTTTCCATAATCTCTGACAAATAATGAAAATTCTCCTCAAAAGCATGTGAGTCCTGCTATTATCTTATAAACCAGCCTCTCATTTCTGATAGGGTGTACTTATTTAGTCTCATCAGGGAAGCTATACAACCATAAATTTGTGAGCACTGACACTAATGCAAATCTGTGGTCTTATAGCTCAATGTAATTCCTTCCACATCTTTGCACCGCCAAGACTCAAACTTATTCCTTCTAGAAGCAAAACCATCCCAGACCTCCTTGTCCACTTTGATGAGCTGTTTAGTTTGGTGCCCAGTCTGACACATTGCAACATAAAAAGAAGTGGTGCTGGCTCAGGCAAGTATTCCTCCAGCCCAGGGTCCCTAACTACAGCAATAGCTGGTGCTATGTTGGACTTGAGCCTGGCCCCTTTTAGTGGTTCATCATAAGGCAGCCCTGCATTAGGGATGATAGATGGTATATCCTGCCTGTATATCCTGCCTATTTTCTTTAATATCTGTCAGTTTATCAGTCATCTATGGATCTTGGTACTCCCTTGTTTTATATCATGGCAAATGGTCCATGCTGTCTTGCTCTCTTGATGGTGTCCAGCATTTTGTTCGTTGTTTAGGCTGCCTCAGTACATTAGGCTGATGATTTGAGGTTCTGAAATGATACCAGTGACAGCCTTATGATCTTTCTCCTGAGTTTAAACTGCCAGTTCCAGGTTCAGCATCATGGCAGCACCTGTGGGCAGGTTTCTAAAGACCCCATGCCATTTCTGATGGTAAAACCTTGGGAAGGGTTGGTCAGGTAGCATGCTTGAAAATGCAATACCTACACTGGGGCCGTCGTGCCTAATGCATTATTCTCTTAAGAGAAATCTCAATCTTTTGCCTTGTTTCACCCTAATCCAGAGGCCAGCAGGCAGAGCTGCCAGGCTAAGCAAACTCACGTGTGTGCTGTTGCTGGTGAGTGCACGCAGCGACTGCACAGGACACGAGCTCCCTGTCACTAGATCTGTTTTCTCTGTGTGTGTATTTCCTGACTGATTTTAACACAGAGGTGTACAAAGAAGCTGGGAAACTCTGACTCTGCAATTATATCATTGGTCTTGGGTTTCCTGATTTCACCTGTTTTGTCTACCAGGTTTTTAAAAGTTTCTGCCAAGGCTCCCCCATTCCTCCACGCTGAGTCTGTACAGCACCGAGGCTGCTCCGTTATTTCTAGTAATCGCTGCTTTTTGTAATCAGTCACTTTTGTAAGCGTGACTATATATCTGTGTCTACAATCACAGACTCATAATGTATTTTACCAACCAGACAGTTTCCTGGAAGTTGAAAGAGGGGGAGGAGTTGGCGAAGTGGACTATGCTGTTGAAGAAATCCATTACATAATGGAATAAATGGCTTTATGCCTGAAAGTTACAATTTTCAGCATCATTTACACTGAACACCAGCCCCAAAGAAAGGCAGGTATAAAAAATGAGATGCAGTGATGACCTTTTTCAGCTGTGGTGACAGCTATAAATCAGGCTGCAAATTCTCATCAGCTCACTGGACAGAATTCATTACAGACACAGGTTGCTGCATTGCTTTTTGTCTTTGATTGAGGCATGTCCCATTTAAATAAATGCCTTTTCCCTGGAACACATCACACATTTCAAAACAGAAGTCCAAGAACATTATTCATTGATTCCTTTGAGGACTAAGATAATATGACTTACAGACCAGCTTTTGCTTGGAATGTAATGCAGATCAATTTGTTCTTCTGTTAAGCAGACCAATTTTCTGTTCGTTAATTCAGATGCTGTGTTGATGCTCGTATTGAATATAATAGCAAGATTTACAGCCCTAACAAATCAGTGCCGCTTCATTTATTTTTCCTTATTCATAGCAGAAATACATGCAGCAGATTAACACCTGATTTTAAACTTGTTACACTTTAACAAATAACGGGAAAGTCTTTCATCTCCTCCTTCCAACTATGGAGCAACTTTAATGTGATCATGCTGAAGTTTCACAGTTTATTAAAGTGTTATGTTTTTTTGGAGCACAGCGAGCACAGTTGGACTGGATGATCTCTAAGGTCTTTTCCAACCTAGTGATTCTATGATTCTAATAACAATTTAGTAGCAATGTCATTATGGGCAGTAATGAAACTTCCATCAGTTCATGCATTGCTCAGGAAATAGCTACCAAATATTAACAGTCCCACAGGCTCATTAGATTAATAAGTTATTTTACCCATGTACTGAACTTTGAGCAGAGTTTCATCACTACTTTTTTCTGTAATTAGGCAGTATCCTGAGAGGCTTACAATTATCCAGATGCTTTCCTGGCCATGCTTAAAATGTGATTTTTCTGTCTAGGACTTAGTATGTAATTGGAAAACATTCCGTGTTGTTGACATAGGGTGGTTATTAAAGCAGTAATCTTTTTCAAAATGTCTGATAATTAGGTAATATTCTACCTCTCAGCTTAGTTATTCTTGTTATTTCTGGAATACCTGAAAATAAAAATTTTGACTCTGTACTTATAACAAATAATGCTTCAGCCTTAACAGCCTGAGGATATAAATGGCCAAGGTGTATAGGGAGCATTAACACCTTTATTTTATCACCTCCTAAACCGTTGACATAAAGGCATTTCTTCAGTACCTGGGCACAGAAGCTGGAAGTTGAAGTTGTAAATAAGTTGGTGGTAGATCAGACCCCAGAGATTCTCTCTTCTGGTGTCTGGCCCAGGACAAGAGCAAACGCTTAGGGAAGATTTTAAAAAGCAGGTGAATTTCTCGAGTGGATAATTCAGGATATCCTTCCAGTCCCCCACAATCTCGGGTTCAAGGGCTTTCTGGAAAGTGTGTCCCCTCAAGACCCTTAATCTGTGATGGATTTTTTCTTCCATTTTTCCAATTCTTGTTTGGACCCAAATGCAGTTGTGGCACCAGCTCTACTCTGGGACTGTGACTTCACAGCTTGCTTACCTTCTGCATGAAGAAATAATCCCTTTTATTTCTGTTGAACCTGTCACTGTCAGCTGTCATTTAGTGTCTCCCAGTATTTATTTTGGAAAAGGCAGGAAATGAGTATTCATTATTTATCATTTTCCCCATGCTTCTCATGACATTTTTGACTTCTGTCCCAGTTCTGTTCAATCAGTTATTTTCCAGTTCGAAGAATCTTTGTTCAGTCAGAAAAAATGTTTTAAAGTCGCGATTATAATCAGGCATGCTTATGAAAATGCCATGCCCTGGAAAACACTCCAGAACTAATGAAAAAATTTGAACACTGTCTAATCCAAACAGAAACTCTTTTCATTGTTCTAGTCTCAAATGCAAGTCTTAATCTAATTCAGATCCTGCATTTTTTATTCAGGACTGAAGATGTTGATAAAATTTATTCCATAGTTAAAAGAAAGAGATGCTATCAGAACTTTGCTAGCAGTCTGAAGGGCTGCTGCTGTGACTTGGACAGTTAGAATGTTAAGCCTCTAAAATCCTGTTGTTTAGAGAGGATCATCTGTATTGCAGCAACAGTTTGGCCTCACAGAATCTGATTCATCCCCAGTCTCAGAAAAGACTTTTTCATCCTACACTTCCATGGAAAGCTGTGATATGCAGGAGATGACTCTTTTTCTTGATAATAAGTAGAGTGTGGAAGCTTTTTGTCTGCACTTTCACAGCATTTTACAAAGGTGGTTAATGACTGTGATGAGGATTGTCATCACCGGTTCTGAAATAAAACAAGACTGAAACATGGATGAGGACGGAGTATGCCAGGTCTGTATACCAAAATTTTGGAAGAACTGGGTTTCGGGACAGATGGGCAGTGCGCTTCTGTGTTTATAATGAGTTGGGTCTGTGAAGCCAGTAGGATTTAAACTCAGCTTCAACTCATCCCAGGACAAGCCATGGGTAATGTTTGACTATTCATGTGTCCGTAACACTTGTCGGATACACCATAGTTGCCATCCTGAGGTAGCCACAGTGAGGGCAGGCAATGAGGAATTGCTTTCCTGGCTGAAACTGGAAGCAGAATTTTGGTAGGATATATCAGGTCACAATCTTAGTTTAGCCAGGTTGCAAAAACACAGTAACCCTTCTCCTGCGTCAAGAAGAGCTCCTGACACTTTTAATGGCAATGGGCTTAGAATTAATGTTTTATATGTGGGGCAATGCACATAAGCACTGATCAGACTTGAGCTTCAGTTTATGACATCTGACAAGATCATAGCCATTTATTGTTGTAATGTTCTTTCACCCTGAATCTTTGGCCATCCGTGCAACACTCATTTGGAGGCTCTTTCATACGTCTCCCTCAGCTTTTCTGTCAAGTAGGTTTTGGGCTGTGAGCTGGAGACTATCTCCTGTCTGTGCAGCAGCTACCGTGGAGTGTTCTTGTCCTTGTCCTGAGTGCTGTGACAATCCCGAAGTGCAATAGGAACAAGCTGATTTGTCTTGTTCCAAGTGAAAATGGCAATTTCTCCATGTGCGTCTCCTGGTATAATTTGCAGGACAAATGGAAGAGCTGGAAGATCTGCACAATATTAGGTGCAGATAACAGCAATGGCTGCATAAATATCTGTGTTCTTTAGAGACAAGTTCTCAGCAGTGCTTTTGGTTCATGCCCATAATTAGCTAGTACACAGACAAGTTCAGCTTTCCTTAATGTTCTTTTCTCTTCCTCCTTGCAGATAATGAATTCATTTATAGAAACCAGAATGGCACAGTGATTCTGAGGAATGTCGAAACTAACAATTCAACAATATTAATAGAAAACAAAAAAATTGTAAGTATTTTCTATAATGAGAAGCAGAATTTCACAGTTCTGTTGCAGTTGGATCAGTAAAGCAGAAAATGACTTGGGTTTCAACTTCATGTATTGTCAAGTAGCAGCAATACACTGGTTATACTGTGGGCTACGCAGTGATTGATAATGTGAAATTGAACTCCAGCTTTTGTTATTATTCTGCAAGCTCAGTTTCTTTCATACTACGGGAAAGTGTTATATAGATAGTTGAAGCTAGTCTTGCATATCATATATAATTGAAAGATGCATAATTCTCATCTTTGCATGCTTAATAGAAAAGACAGTTGATACAATTTACTGTCTGTTGGTAGCATTCTCCACGTTTCTCCATGCAAATACTTATTTTTTTAATTTGTGGATTTGCTGATTTTTCTTGCCTAATGGTTGAAATGTATTTCAGTGTTGTTAATGAATAGTTTTGATGACTAGCAATGGAGTTACATGTGAGAGAAACCCTAAGAAATTATTGAGAAAAGAAGTTAGTAGGTGGCTATTAAAATGAATGCAAAGAAATTCGCAGCTCATACAGAGTATTATTTATAATGATGTAAGTGTTTTGTAGCATTGTTTGTTGTAGTAGATAAAGCCAACATTGTTGCAGAAGTTAGTACATTAAATGTCAGTGTTTTCAGCAGTTCCTGTAAGTTAATTCCTGAAGTAAAATACACTTATGTTTGCTTCAGCAAACTCCAGATGAATCCTGTCATCACATATGCAGTATCTGCCCAAGGTTTTGAATAACTTAGTGTTTTTATTTTACTGTATCACTGCAAAACTACAAAAGCAGAGGATGTCTAACAAAGACTTATCTTAATGACCCAAGATCTGCAGAAAACAGTTTTAAAAACTCAAAAGCTAAAAGTAAATGTACAAGAAAACTATAAAACCATATTCTAGGTTGGTTTTATTTTGCAGTATATGACTCATACAAAGCTCAAGTACAGTATTAATTCTTTCTTAATGAGACGAAGAATTTGTCATGGAATTGTTATTGCAGGACCAAACCTTCAACTTCACATGCTGCCATTTAACCTTTAACTTTTGCTACATCACATAAGCAATCCTCATTTACCAGAGCATAACCCCTATCGTTATAATTCTGTGAAGGGTAAAGGAATGAGCTGGCTTCCTTTAATGTCAAGGTCCCTTGAAGTCAAACTGCCTCCATTTGGCTTCTGTTTATTCCCCTGTTTTTTAATTTTTTCCATTTGTAAGAAAAGCACAGTGTTGCAAGATAATCCTACTTACTCTTGATGTGGCTTCCCTACTGTCTGTTCTAGCCCTGCTCCTCTGCCCTCTTGATAAATAGATCTGCAGAATATCACCTCCACATGAATGCAAAATGTACTGATACAAGAGCCATCATTACACCTCATCCAGGCACATTACCTTTGTCCTCTTCTCTCCCAGCTCTGGGTTGGAAAAACCTTTTTTACCTTGGCATGTTTTCCTTTCTCTGTGTTATTAATATAATTAAATAAAATCCGTCTTCATGCTGACACTGCTGGCTCTTATGCTACTCTGGCACCCCCTACTCTGATCCATGCTGGCCCATCAACCCTTTAGGTTGCCCAGAGAGGTTGGAGATGCCCCATCCCCGGAAACATTCAAGGTCAGGTTGGCTGTGTCTCTGAGCAACCAGATCTAGTTGAAGATGTCCCTGCTTATTGCAGGAGGCTTGGACCAGATGGTCCTTTCCAACCCAAACCATTCTATGACCCTGTGATCGGTCCCCTCTGCCTTTGGCTGTGCCCTGGTTTCACCACCTCCAGCCTTGCTGGCCTTGGGGAGGACTCTCCCAGTTGGATGCTGTGCATTTCCCTGCAGCCCAGATTCCCCCTTCCAGTTTGCTCTTTGGGAATCTCTCAAGGACTTGCATCTAATTTGTTAGGTGCAAGGGTAAGATTTGAAAGGCAGTGGGTGAGCAGCGTGTTAGTGACACCTCTCTTTGACCTTGGTGCACCAGCACTGTGTTATATTGAAACACCCTGGAAAGGAGAAGGGATGTCTGCACTATACAAATGATAATTGGAGCAGGGAGAATGTAATTCCTGTCAAGTCTGAGATATTTTGGCATCTCTTCTTGTTAGTAAGACTAAGAGCGCAGCTTTTTGCAGAACCCAGGTCAGGGTGCACCTGGAAAGCTGCATCACCACAGCATCCCAAAGACTTTTTTAACTGTGGAAAATGCGACAGTTTTGCTCAGTGTTGCCTTGAGACAGGTAGTGGTGTCTCTTTATCATAATTTGCTCGAGACGGTATTTACTGTTTGTTATCTTCAGCACTTTGGCCAGGGGCTGCAGGGAATGAGTGGGAATTAATACATTGACATTTATCAGGGTTTTCTACTACCTGCTGCCCCACCAGCCGCTGTGCAGTAGGATTGTAAGGAAAATTCTGATTTTTTGTGACAGCTGCCATGTCTAAATCACAATGCAGTTATGCTTTCTCTTATGGGAGTGTATATGTGACCACATACCGTTTCTGATTTTTGAAAATAGATGCAACGTATTATTTTTCAGGACATGTAATCTGGCAGTATTCTTCATCATTAGAAACATGGTCATAACAATTAGTTCTAGATGGTTTTGGCTTAAAAACTGAAAAGTATTTATTACAATGTCTGTTTTATTTTCTAGGTCTCCTTAAAAGCTATTCGATATGAGGTGTCGCCAGACC
The DNA here is from genome assembly GCF_000690775.1 of Eurypyga helias. Taxonomy (NCBI): domain Eukaryota; kingdom Metazoa; phylum Chordata; class Aves; order Eurypygiformes; family Eurypygidae; genus Eurypyga; species Eurypyga helias. Next base: position 9,553 of record NW_010267378.1, read on the forward strand.
GGGAATATGCTCTTTTTGCTTTTAATGTTGAACCAGTAAGTAAATAGACTTGATTTCAAAATATACAGCCAGCGGTGGGTTTTTTTTGGTTTTGTTTTCCCCATTCCTGTGCCAGTAAGATGATATTTTTAATTAATCGCTTCCTATGAAACAAAGAAAGCAAACCCCTCACTTAGATGTTCTGAGAGCATGTCACACTGCCATCTAGTAGAGGAGAAAGGTATAAATTACACCGTAGAGGAGACTGTCATTGCCAGGATTTTATCGTCTTCAGGAAGGGGGATTGTACGGACATGTCTTTGCTACAAGGATTTCTATTCCTCTTCTGTGTAATTTTTTTCCATGCTGCCTTTTTCAGTCACACTATAAATTTTTTCCCAAGAACAAAAAACAACTCTCAGTGTCTCCCACAACTGAAATAATACGTTAATTATGGTGTCACCGTTCCCAGTGCTGCAGTTAGGGTTGAGCTATCACTTTCATTATAAATCCTTTTCTTCAGAGGGTTAGGTATAAATCATTTGTAAGAAATCACTGTTGGATTACTATTAAGTTTTACATTAGGGTGAATTTTCTACTAAAATTCCAAAGAAAAAAGTGTAATGATTAATTTTTAAATGATGACTAAAGAATCAGACACATGGGAATCGGTTCTTGGGCATGAATAATATTTATTTTCTTTTTAAATTCAGCTGGTTAAGACCTGAAATGTTTGAATCATAGCTATGCTGTACTACTTGGATAAACTATAAGCCCCGTACATTTTGGTTCCACAATCTAGAATTGCACCAATTCCTCAAAATGAGAATATTTCATTCGCCAACAACTGTAGTTCTCCTTCCATAAAATAAATCTAGTTTCAGCTGCTAAATTTGTTAGCCCTTTAGGTGCTAGAGGTTGTGGCTCTGTTGCTCATCTAATTTCTCTGCTGTCATCTTTGGAGTTATTCCTGACTCACAGTGGTATAAAAGTCAGGAGAACCATGCCTGGTGTTAGAAAAAAATCAACTAAAACTGTATCAGAAACTTCAGGGGTAATTCATAATGGCTTCTGGCTGAGAAATCGTTTTGGTGCAACTGAACTTACCCGAAGCTTAGCAGAGTTCTAGGCAGAGGTGGATGTGGAAGTGTTAAGTTAAATCTCTGTATAGGGAAGACAGCCTAATGGCCACTGAGCACGCAAAGCCTATGTCTGAAAGGCCCCCTGCCTTGTGTGCCAGAGGTGTTTTGTAAAATTCAGTTCTTTTAGTGGAGATTGGCCTTTGGTTGTGGAAGCCCTGTGCTGACACTGCTCTGGCTGGAAGAGCCCTGAGCAGAGAGGGCTTCCTCAGTTCCTCTGAGAACGAGAGAAAAATCCCTATATCAAGAAAAATTATAATGAGAGGGAAGAAATCATTCCTAAAAAGTGGTAATAAGAACTTCCCTTTTTATTCTCAACCTTTACCTGTCAAAAGGGCTGCACATATGGAATATCTTCAAGAAGTAAAGTTACAGAGGCTTTTGCAGCCTTGTGTTCCACCTGCAGAGGAATGCTTGATGCAGGCAATGGAGGAAGAGGAGGATGGGACCGAAAGGGATGGGCTGGATGCGTTTCCTCCATATCCTTCTCTTTACATGTCCGTGCTTGCAGTTCTGTGGTTTTGCGGTGCAGGCAAAACACTGCAGGGTTTGGTGCTTTAGATGCCCGTCTGGAGAAGAGAGAGCAGCACACAGCCAGGTGCGTCCTCTTCCTCACACCATGTCTTCTTCCAGAAAGGAAAACCTGAGTGGCAAGCTGGAAATGTGACCTTCGGGAAGATCTCAGGATGTCACTGGTCATATGTTTGGTTTCAGAGAGCACTGCAAATTGTTCAAGTATTCACATAGGAATTTATGATAGCAAGAATTCCTGAAGTAGTCTTCTGAAACAAAACAAAACTAAAACCCCTACTTTTTTTTTCTTTCAAATCCATGCTTATATACAATATAAAGATAGTATTTTTTTTTAAAGAAGCATTCTAATAGAGGGGTAGGAAGATTCACTCTTGAACATTGCATCCTTAAGCCATGATGAGTGGTCCTTTGTTTATTAAAGTTGCAGTAACTGTTAAATTACTTATTCAGCTATCTTCTCACTTGATATACAGACTGTGGCAACAGATAATTGCATGTTAGTTAGCTTTTCACGTTTTTTTTGCATTTCAGACTGCATTCTTGGACAAAATTCAAATTATGCTGTTTTCTGCAACACAAGAAAGTGATTAGTAAAGCCTTGGGCAGTTGTCCTTGTTGCAAAGGCATAAGGAAATTTCAGGAAATGTATTGGCAAAGGAAATCTGTTCAAAGTTTAATTGTTCAAATACTTTCAAGAAATAAACTCTTTAAACTATTGCATACTTAATTTATAGATGTCAGTAAGTGTTGCTTTTTTTTTTTGCTGTTTAAAATTGTGAAGTGCTGCCTTTTAATTTTTTGTGAGTACAAATGTTTTCAATGTTTACACAATACAGTTGTCCTGCATTTACATATGTGTATAATGTCTTAATATATATTATATGAATCAGTCCTTCATCTAAATTCTAGTAGGGATGGATTCAGTCTCTATTTTTTAAGAACAGCTAGGAATAAACATCAAAATAGGAAAGCATTGTGTGTCACTCTTATGAAGTTAAACATTTTAAGAAAAAAGCTATGAAATCATTTCCTGACACAGATAGCTTCCTTCTAAGGTTTTTCTATTTATTTGCACAGAGCATCTCAGTGCAGTATTGGGTCTGGGTAATGGCAGTGACACCTACATTGGATTAACACAGCCCTGAACTGGCAGAAACCTACTTTGCAAAGATATTGAGGCAACTAATGTGTGTTTTCCTGTTGTATCACTTCATCATCTTAGAGGATGATGAATTAAAGTGTGTTCCTTAAAATATATTTCTCCCAGGAATCTTGGCAGGCTGTTGTGAGACTGTCGTGGGTACATTGTGGCTAGTCGGGCTGTCAGACTTCATTCTAAATGCTTTTTTGCAGTGCTTATATTTACAGAAGTTTAATCTTTCAGACAGCAATATTCTGGGTAAGCCTTGTGCTAATAGGGAGCTCTTCTAACCTTGAACACAGAAGATTTGTTCTTTTTCTAGAAAGGTCATAGGGAAGGTGCCAGGCTTCATTGTCTCTTGCAATTTTTCTGTTGTTTGTTTGTTTTTTGTTTCTTTACACTAGTGCAAGGTCCAACTTGAGGCTGAAACCACAGAAGTTTCGGGAAAGCACTGAGGAATAAATACACCCATAGAGAAACTTTGATTTCAAATCATCCTTCCCCAAAACAAGTGTGTGAGGCTCTGGATATAGAGTTCAGTAACCCCAAAACACGTAGGGAAATGGGGGTTTAGCAACAGTGTCTCAGCAGAAAGGGTGCAGAGGGTCAAGTCTCACAAGCATTGCTCACCTCCCAGGGAGACATAGAGGTCTCTGGTGTTTGGGCTGGAACCACATTTGTTGGTCTCCAAAAGGGATTTCCTAAATAGCCAAGTGACAAACCACCTCTTAAATTCCATAGTGTTTCTGCCACTTGGGAGGGTGATGGGGTAAGAATAATGAGGAGTAACCAAACCCTACGAGGTTGGGAAGCTTTCTGTGGTTGTCGGGGTTAACCAGTGGAGTCTGTGTAATGGTGATAAAAGAAATAGAGGAAAATAAATTAGAAGAAAAGTGATTTTCTTGAGTGACATGACATTAAAGAGAGAATATTTAATTGCCTTTATTATGAATAGCTGTCATTGTAATGCAAGAGAGGAACTAAAGTGGCCGAGATTCTTCTTAAAGCTATTTGTTCTTCATTTCCAATTTACCAGTCCATTACTGTGTTTGAGCTAGTTAAGAGCAATTACACACAGGAAATCCTGGCTGATTAATATGGACCAAACTGCTAAGTCTTCTGAACAACAATTAGGGCTTAGAGACTTTTATGGCTGATACAACAGCCCCTATTACCTATTTTGCAGCTGAAGGAATGCATTTTTATAATGCTGAAAGCTGCAAAGAATTAATCATTGTTGTAATTAGAGTAGGCCCAACTATTTTTTTTTTTTTTAGAGTAGTTTATGCAGTGAGTGTAGTATTTCTTTTTTCCTTGCCTGTTGCTGTAGATCTCATGGGAGTGGTGGGACAAAAGAGACCTCAGAAAGACCTGGTCCAGACCCTGGACTTTGTTTTTAGAGCATGAATGAAGTAGAAAAGCATTATTTATAGAAAACAGCATATTATTATTGTTGTTACTATTCTTACTATTGGCCCAAATCTGGTTGTTATGTGGAATGGACTGGTATTGTGCTTATGGCTCCAATTACAACCTCATACTGCTTTAATTAGTCATGTAAAAAATAATATAACGCTTGTTATTTCCAAAACACTGATGGATATAAATATTAATGAATCCTAACAACATCCTTTTGAGTTAGGTGAGAACTATTATTATGATAAATATGCCTTTGAAAATCAGAAACTGTCATAACTTATCACCAGTAATACTGCCAATATTGTAGCTATGATATTTATTACTTAATTGAAATGGATTTACCATTACTAGAAATAGGTTTGTGTAAACCTCTTTTCTTTCTGTGATAATAAATATATTTCACATTTACTTTTTTTCATTCCCACCCAATGTTGTTTTCAGGAACAATGAGTATGTACCATGATTACGCTATAGAAATTGAGCGCAGTTAGACCATTTGCACCATGAAATAATGCCACCTGGTTTAGTGATGTGTTTAATTTTTGGTGTTTGTTGTAAACCCGTAATGTTTTTGAGTGGAGCATTTTGAGAGAAACAGTCATGTTAATAGTTTTCATATCCTTTTTTCCATATGACTACAGTTTTGAATCTCTGTTGCTCATAAACCAGGACTCCTTCCCTATTGTAAAACTGCACAATATAAGGGCAATGTTGACTATTATCAAAGGCTCGTGGCTAAAACTTTTCCCAACATTTTTAAACCTAAAGCACTGTAAATTTGTTTGTCTATGAGAATAAGTTACCTGTTATTAGAATAAATAATATAGTTTCACTTCCTACATAAAAAGAAAAATCAGTCCAGAAAATGTAAAGTTTATATTAGTTAAAATGTTTTTATTTTATTATATCTTTGCATGTGTGTATCTTGAAGCAAAATATCATCTCTTTCCTTGGTTCACCAGAGGATTGTAGTTGTTCAGTGCTTCTGTAATGAACAGAAGTCAAGTTATCGATGAATTAGTGGAACCACATAGACCAGCCATTCATCAAAACTGATGATTTGCTAAATCTTGCGTCTTTTTCATGAAAACAACATCTTCAGTGGCTTTCCATAGAATAAATATTAACACCATTCAGCTAATAGTTAATATTTCAGTAAAATGCTCAGAACTTCTGGAAGCTGCACCATCTTCATGAGCGTGTCCTTGTGGGGTTCTAGCAAGGTGATTGGGGGACAACAGGGCTGGAAGTGGAGGGCTTTCTTTTTTCTCTTTCTTACATACTCTCCTGTTTTGAGGCATATTATTTCAACAGCCAAGATCAGTAGAGTAAATATGTTTAATAATGTGCTTTTTATCCTATTTGTAGTAATAAGGAGAACAGAAGTGCTCCAGCTACGTTTGCATAACAAAAGCTAAGGCTTGTGTGTCCAGAAGTATTGCATTAACAAGAAAGTACTGAGAACATAGGGGAGGTTAATTTTCTGGGTGATAGTTTACTTTGGATTTGAAGCTGAAGCAGTAGCTATTATTTGACAAAATTTAGAGGCAATAATTTATTTCGAAAGGAGAGTGTTGTGGGTTTTTTTTAATTATGAGTCTGGTCTACTTAAAATACCCTTTGTGAAAGACTGCCTATCTTTTCTAATCTCAAAACCACCATGAATAAATTCCCTAATCTGCCGTTTTTAATACGGGCTGAACAGCGACAAGATAGACAAAAGAGGATTTTCAGAGGCATCAGAGAAGGTCGATTCAGAAACGTTTCTGCACTTCCATTAGCTTTCCTGTCAGACCTTGGGGGTTCAGTGCACCCAGGACACCAGCACTTCACAGTCACCTTGCATTAAATAAACCAAATCTCCTAATAAAGAGGGTCTGAGCAACTGGGGGATTCTCCTGCCGACGAATCTCTGTTCAGGCAGCGGTAGCGGTATCTCTGTCAGACATACCGACGTACTGAGTTCTTCTGTTACGTGTTGGTATCAGTAGTTGGTTCATCCTAATTAATATTTGATATCTGCAGTGATACAGAGAGAGAGAAGTTTGCTGCACAACTCTAGAGGGATTTATAGGTTTTCAAAATGCTATTACAACGTTGTGCAAACACTGTCTTCTCAGGTGTCCTCAGGTGTGCCTTTGACAGCAGAGTCCTTTCAATCACAGGGTTGTTTTCTCCTGCACGTTCCTCCCCAATTAAAAATTCGTGCTATGGGAGGGTGGACACCCATTTTAATTGAGTAAACATGTTATTAGGTGGGTGGGAATATTTGTTTTTACTGCTCGGCAATCATCACTCTGTCAAATTTCTGTCACATTTTGTGTTTAGAATAGAAATTTTTGGAGGCAGGCACAGGACGGTAGAGCAATGATTGGTGACAATTTTAATCCTAGACCTCCCTTTTGAAGGAGAAACTACAGAAGCTAATTTTATGTTGGTATCTTTCAGGACCAGTTTTAGACTAACACTGGGGAAAGAAGTGAAACCTTTATTTTGTTTGTTTTGGAGAAGCCTCATGGTTCATTTCAAATCCCTACAAAGCTCCAGCAGAAAATGTGTTCCTTTATGTAGCCTTATTATTTGCTCTTAGCAACAATCCTTCTGCTTTGGCACAGCCCAGGTCAGTTACAGAAAAATTTCTGGCTTAAACAAGAAGGTGGAGTATGATTAAGCATTCAAATACATGAACTGCAGGGACATTTTCGTAGTTAAAGTTCCTTGGGGCAAGGGGTTCATAGATAAAATTAAAGGTCTGTCGTCGTAACTCTGGGTAGAAGCAGCAATAAAAAAATGCGGAGTGACATGACATATCCCACATCCGCATACTTTTTTCTTTATTTCCTATTCCTAATAAAGAGGAAGTGATAGGCACTGAATCTCAACCAAGAGGAATAGGTGAGTGGAGCAGTCCTGTGTTTATTTTCCATGGAAAAAGTGTTTGCAGCCTTTAAATGAAAGGAATGGGTGCTCACCACAGCATCATGTCCTCAGCAGGTACTCTGGGAGTGGGATCATCTCAACGTTGAAGGAACTGGTGGGGACCCTGTGTTTATTGTGGAGAGCCACTGTGGCTACTTGTGGCCTGCAGCTCTCTCCTGGACCAAACAATAGAACCACATTGGGATCCCTGTTTTTTAGCTCTGTTGCTCCCCGTTAATGGGGGATGTTAGCGCAGCTGACATCACTCGGGAGCAATGGAGGAGGATTTAAACCCCGCCCAGCGAGCTCGAAGGACCTGGAGCAGAGTAGCGCAGCAATGAGGACATGGTGCTATTGCCTCCAGGCTCAGGACGCCAGCTCACCTAGTGGTCATCCCTCTCCCAGAAGACAAGAGGACACAGCGATGGTTTCTACTTGGCCAAAAGCCGTCGGCAGAAAGACTGTGGGGACCCAGCTGGAGCCCCTGCACAGACACGCAGCCACCCCAGCTTCCGGGTGCAGGGGGTGCCTGAGCCCAGCACTGGGACCAGAGGGCAGCAGCGACAGCCCCGGCGTGTGGGGTGGCCGAGTAGGTGACCTGCTCAGCC
>NW_010267378.1:17439-17819 GCF_000690775.1 Eurypyga helias
GTACTCCCTTCTGAAGGGAACAGAGGGCCTGGTATGCCGGCCAGACCCATCCCACAGGGAAGTCTGCTGCCTCCCTAGGGCTTGGGTCAGAGACATCACCAGGAAACTCCCTGGTCAGGGGCAGCCCCCGGGATCGTTACCCACTACTGGTGATGCAGGTGGGCAGTGATGGGGGTGTGGAGAGAAGCCTAAAATGGATCAAAAGGGATTTCAGGACCCTGGGGCGGTTGGTTGAAGGATTGGGAGCACTGGTTGTATTTTCCTGAATCCCTTCAGTGTCAGGAAGGAATATGGAAAGGAACAAAAAAGTTTAGGTCACAACAACCCCAGGCAGCGTTACAGGCTTTGGGGCGGGGGGCCGGGGGGGGGGCAGGGGGGAC
>NW_010267378.1:17865-67607 GCF_000690775.1 Eurypyga helias
CCAGGTGGCCAAAAAGGCCAACAGCATCCTGGTCTGCATCAGGGACAGTGTGGTCAGCAGGACCAGGGAAGTGATTGTCCCGCTGTACTGGGCATGGGTGAGGCTGCACCTTGAGCACTGTCTTCAGTTTTGAGCCCCTCACTCCAAGAGCATGGAGCATGTCCAGAAAAGGGTGACAAAGCTGGGGAAGGGTCTATTCTGGGAAGCTGGTCTATTCTTCTGGATAACTGGTGATAGGGCAAGGGGAAATTACCTCAAGTTGCATCAGGAGGTTTAGATTAGATATTAGGAAAAACTTATTTACAGAAAGAGTGGTCAGGCATTGGAAAGGGCTGCCCAGGGAAACAGTGAAGTCACCATCCCTTGAGTTGTTCAAGAAACATGTAGATGTGGTGCTTGAGGACATGGTCTAGTGGGTATGGCAGCGTTCGGTTGACGGTTGGACTGGATGATCTCATAGGTCTTTTCCAACCTTAGTGCTTCTGTGATTAACACATGGTTAATCTCTGTGCAGCAGGTCTTCCTGCAGTCCTCCGTCCCCACATCCCAGTTTTGCTAATGCATGCTCCCTCCATAGCAATGGTTTCAGTAAAACTGCACCAAATCTCAATTCCTTACTGAGTCTCCATTCCAGGGAGTGTTGTTTAGTGTGATTATTGGGACAAAATACTAACTGCGTGAAATGGAGCACATTAAAAACTGAGTGTGCTGACTTCGGCTGCTGTGCCACCTCTGAGCTTCAACCGTTTTCTATTAAAAACAAAGGATTAAACTCTTGCAGTTCTTCTAATAATATAGATAAATGGAGTTAGGACTAAACTGTAACCCTCCTGATTTGAGCTGGGAGATGCCAAAACAAATTGCACGGACATGACTGAGTGCAAAATAATATTTCAGACTATGCTGCACAGGCTTACTCATGTAGCAGAGGGTAACAGACTGTGTTCTACATTTATTCATGGACACAGATATACATCACTAACTGAAAAGCAAATCCACAGTTCCAGGGAAGTCTAGAGTAATATCAGAAGTCAGAAATAATTAGCCTGTCATGCAAGAGCACATAGGTATATTATATATTGGTATCAGCTATCAGCAGTCTTCCTCTGTAAATATTTTCTTTAGCAAATGAGATTTTCATCAAACAGAGAAGAGAAAATAAAAAGACTCAAAGCAAAACACTATGATACAAAAATAACCAATTTTTCTTTGCTTGAATATTAGATTTTTTCATTCTGCTTCCTTTTCTGAGTGCATATGTGATCTAACTTGAACAGACAGACTGGTAGAGATTAATTTTCTAACAAAATTCACAACAGATTAAAAATAACCTGCAATTTATTTTTGAATAAAACATAGCTAAGGTAATTGTACAAGGTCTCCTAGATAGTCAAAATCAGATAGACAGCCAGCAGTAAAATTATTGCAGTTTTCTTTCTTGTACTCCCATGGGAATGCATCTTAGTGAAACACAGAGGAATCTTCTGTTCTTTCAGAGGAATGAATTAAATGCAGCTATAGAAAGAATATTGAAAAGATACAACTTAATAATGAAAAAGGTTCCTTGCAACATATAGAAGCTTAAAAACTACATTATAGGTGAGTTCCTGGTTTTAGCATAATTTTGCTTTCTAAATTTTTAGGGACAATAAAAAAATCCCATTTTTTGGTAGATTGTAATAAGTGTAGATAGATGTCTTAAATTATTAAGGAAAGAAATATATTAAGAATAAGAAACAAAATGGGAAAACAACAGTGATTTAAAAAGCATTAGAAAGCAAAATCAGAAAGAATTTCATTCTGGTGTCTATGCAGAAACATAGGAAGCAGTTTCAGCCTGCAGGTGTTTTTAATCTAGTTCTTCTATTTTCAGCCTCTTTTATTTATTTATTTTTAATGTTTGAAATAGGAAAAAAAAAATATTTAGTGCCCTCTTCTGGAACACTATCTCTTACTATGCAGAGCACCCCAATGAAATTCCTGTACGCTGAAATTTAGATTTTTTTAATGCAAAAGTTCTCCTCTTTAGCTGAGTTACATGCCTAAATCCAATGAGTGTGCACTCTTAAGAAGTGCCTTTTGTCTCTTTAACTGCCTGCAGAACTCTGTTTTTATCAGGGCTATGTTAAAACCAATAATTTACGTTCGTCCTTGGGCAACTAATGACCCAGATTTGAAAATGGGATCTTTTATTCTCTTTTCTTTTATTTTCTGCTCAAAACCAGCTCTTTCTTGAAAAGGGAAACGAGGCATAGGTCTTTAGTCAGGTTTTTAAAAGCACGAGTCCTCAGATTTTTATCTGCAAGATAGAAGAGTACCCATAAGAGCGATGCTGTTGATGGTTGTGCAGCAGGCAAGGAATAGGGGACACTCTGTGCTTCTTACTGTCCCGTTTGCTCTCCCACTTTTTGAAGAGATGCCCACCATTGCCAGAGACCAATTGCCTCTTGGAAGATGTCAATGGTGTCACAATGATGACAGACAAAAAGCCCTGCTGCCTTGTATGTGATTTCAGTTTATTTTTCCTTGTGTCAGAAAATGTCATCTCCAGTGCATTAGACTCACGTGCACATGGAGATACAGCTCAGAGTCTTCTGATCTCATGTGGAACTAGAAAAGAAATCTTTCACTGAACAGAGAGTGTATTTTTGGGCCAAGGTCCCTGGCGTATATCTGAATACCTTCATTCGCCTTTCACATTCACTTCGGTGTTCTTAAACTTCTGCTCTCTAATGCTTTTTGAAGGTCTCATCTTTCTTGTCTTAGATGCCTTTTTTTGAGTTTTCTAAGAGTGAGCCTATGACCACCGTTACAATGGAAGTTACTTCTTTGTGTTATTCACCCTCTCAACTGCTATAGTAGAAAAAGCAATTTTGATATGCTAAGAGTAAATTTTAATAGAAAGAACATATGCTGTGGTTCTGTAGTTGCTAATTCCTGCCGCTAAAGTGAATTATTTAAAAGTGAATAAATTAATTAGTTATACTAAGCATTCAGCCCATTTTCATGGCTTGGTTCTCACGTAATTGCTACAAAGCTGTGCCATTTGGATTGTAAACTTCACAAAAGAGAGGGTTTTAGACTCTTTCCACATCCAGTCTGCCCAGCTCAAGAAATCTTTCTTTTAAAGAAGGCATTATCTAACATTTCTTTAAAAACATTGATTATTAAGCATTGATTTCTCATCCTGTCCTTCAGCCCTCACACTTGTATCTCCAAAGTCAGCAAAGGTGAATGTCCATCAAGTGAGTGTAGAGGTGAATAATATAAACAGCCCAGGGTAGCTGACACAGATGTTTATAAGCAGTGTACTCCAGGGTGTAAATCTGCTAAAATCGGCACCAAAGACTGGTCAGAGGAACCATACCTCCAACAGGCTTTTGGCACCATTGTCTGGGAAAAGGGTGTTGCTACATGAAGTTGTAGGTGCAAAAAAGGTAAATGCTTGTGAAGAATGACTGGAGAGGTTGATGGAAGGGACGTCTCTTGAGGTAGGCAGCTGCAAAGAGAATGACTCCAAGCTGCATACTGTGCGAGCCTGGGAAAGTATTGTCGGTAAGTGTGACTCTAAATAAGCTAACTCTAGGGGTTTTTTGGGCTACTCTCTGAGCTAGGAGAGTGAACTGGATGGACTTTGGTTCTGACCAAATACAGATATTTTTATGACTATAGATATTACAAAAGTCACAGTTGTGTGTGTTTGTGTGGATCTGAAGGTTTTCTGTGTTTTCCTAGGTTTGCAATAATTGTTGTCTCCTTCTAAAACTTTTATTTGCCCCTAGGCTACTTCTGTACTCTTATCCTTATTACAAAATAATGCAAAATTTGTTTATCTTTTACTTCTTTTCCTTAGATATATTGTACGGTATGTTAGAATCGCAACATTAACTTTGTACTAGATAATGTAATTCCCATTTCCAAGTTTCTAAACGGGACTATAAAACAGTCAAGTGCAGTGCTTGGAGAATTTCCATCCAGTCTTACACTATGCCTGCTGCAGAGTGGGAGGGGAACCTGGGAGAGTTTATACCATGTGATGTGAATACTGATAGAAGTTTGAAAACAAGATCAACAACCAAACAAGCTCATTATTCATAACCCTCACTCGTAATTCTTAATAACTTGATTGCAGATGCTTCCCAAGAACGTGAACAACAACAGATGCACAAAGGCTGGTGCAAAAATCGTGCCGAGTGTTTTGTAGCTGCCGTTTCATTTACCAGTTAAAAATGGAGCAGTCGTCCTTTAAGCCAGTGACTGCAAGTGCTGGCTGGTGCTGCTGGTGCCAGTGGAGCACAGTGAGGGACAGGTGGCTGGGGAGCAAAAGGAGGCTTTTGTAATTGCTTGGCAGGGCAGAGCTGTATTAGAGTGCAGCAGCAGTTGGCAGATTGGATTAACGCTCTCCTAGGGGTGAGATCTGGCACACGAGCTGTATGTTAATACCTGTAGCCTGAGTTGGTTCTGGAGCTGCATTTGTAACAAAAAGACCATCCACTTTACCTCCACCATGTCACAAACACATAAATCCTAAAGCTGGCCTTGAAATTCCCTTTTGGCATTGTCAGCAGTATAAGGCTCTGAAAAGTGTAATTTGGAAACAAATCTTTTAATAAAGAATTATTATCAGGAAACAACTGAGATAGATAATCAGTTTGTAAAACATGAAGTAACAGCATTATCTTACTTACGACACTGCACTCCATCTATTACTGTAGTGGATGTTGCCATCACACTTTATTTATGGTTATTTTGCAAGCTAGAGATGACACGATTTGCAAAGGAATAACTCCTTGGCTATGCTGGCTCAGAGACCTTTGGTTTGGTGGCTGTAAAATCATCTTCTAATCCCAGCACTCGCCCTCTGTGTTTGTGGGAGAGATTTACATATTAACCGTGCGTGTTGCCTGCAGTACATGACCTTATTGCAATTGGCTTGAACTTGAGTTAGAAGTGCAAGTCCCCATGGCATGAATGTGTTGTCCCTTCCTGATGTCAGCTTGATGTGAGAATGTTGCTGCCCTGATGAAGCCTCTCCAGTATGGGGGACAGGGCATTCACAGCTCTGCGAGACTGGAGAGCTGTTCTGGTTGTCCTCTACATACCAAGGACAAGCTTATAAAGAATCCTTCAGGCTCATATTGCAATGACTTCAATTTTCCATCTTAAATTGTTAAAAGATTTGAAAAACAGAGGAAGACATGCAAAGACTCTTCCTGATGATCCACTGCCTCTTGTGTTCTTTCTCTCTCCATCCCTTGTACGTAGCATTTTATTCCCTTCTTTCAAATAAATTGCTAAAATTTCTTCTTGGTTCTGGAGATACCTAATCACTAATCCTTTATTTCTTATGACATTGGGTAGCAGTGGAGCAGCTCCTCATTCTCACTGCTGTGGGTGAGATGAGGTGTTAACCCATGTGATCTCTCTGAGACATTGACTGCCTAGTGTTGACTGTGTTATTTCACCCAGGCAGAGTCACACTCCTGGGTTGGGATCCTCCCCTTCTCTTTCCAAGGAAAATACAGTTTCCCCCCATAACGCAACTTTAATATGTGCATTCCCCTGGTATACATCTTGCTTCTGTTGCCCAAATGTTAATTTTAGTTCTTCTGGAATATAGAGACAATTATAGCAAAGGCAAGCTGTTGCCCAGTGTTCTGTATGTCAACTGATCCAGAGATCCCTTCTTATCACCTTTCCTGCTCAAACCTACTTCCTCCATCTCTGCCCTTTCCTGAGCTTCCCAGACCATCCCAGAGTGGCACAGCAACCTCTTGCTGTGGCTGTGAGCACATTACACATGTGGCTGATCAGTGGAACCAGGCACAGTGGGTAAGAGCATCCCAAATCAGGTCTTTGGTAACCACTGTGGGTTATTTGGCTGCCAGCTGAACCAATGCACAGGAAATGCTCCTTGATAACATTTCATTATGGTTTTCCTGATTTATTTGAGACAAAAAGAGAAACAAGCAGTGTTCCTTGGAGGGCTGTAGAAACAGGTTGGCACACGGCATGAGAATATATTAGAGGTACATGACTGGGGAAGTAACAAAGTAAAAAGGGATAATTCAGTGTAGAGACAAAAGAGATTTTGCTGTCTCAGACGAAAACAAAATAGGTCAGTATCACCATGAATTTGAAAACTGAGAATGTTGAAAAGACCTCAAATTATATAGCTTTATTGATTTGTTTGGTTCTTGCAAGCAATCAAGCTTCACTGAGTGTAGGGTACAAAATACCGGTATGGATTTTGGTGTGGGTTTTTTTATTATAGTGAGACAGAAGAAATAGATAGCATGTGGTTTTTCAGAGAATCTAATTCCAGGCTGGTTACTATGGAGTGCCTATTAGCAATAAAATGGTGGTAATACTTTGCTAAAATAGTTGGGCTGGGGAGAAAACTGCTGACCAGTCTGTCTTCACTGGTAGAAAAAAATTAAAAGACCCTTACTTAACTGCCCACAAACCATGTCTCAGCCAGAGGTAACCCATTGTGCTCTAAATCCCAAATACACGGGAGAATGAAAGATCAGAAATTGAACAAAACGTTACCAAGAAGTTGGTGGTCAGATACAGGAATGGATTTTTCATTCTTTTGGAGGGCCAGCTCAACACATAATGGGAATAGAAGGCTTTCTTCTCAACAGAAGAGAAGGATTCAAGTTACTAATCAGTTTACAGGTTGTACAGCCCAAACAAAACCACTGGTATCACAAAGGATTCTGATCAAGGCAAATGATGTTGATTGTGAACATCGTGCAGTGAAAATTTAGTCTTTGATGTTGACTTTCATCAAAAATACAGAAAATTCTGCAAACGGGTGCAGTGCCCTGCTTAAATTCTCTACAGAATACCATAAAGAAGTGTGACAGTGAGGTATATGTCAGACAGTTACCCTTTTCTCTACTGGAAGATTTGTACAAATTACATAGTTACCCTGTAAAGATAACACAATATTTGCTTGTTGGTGGCTGGCCAGTAGAATCAGTGTGACAGTGTGGTAATGACTTGGGTCATCTTTTGCTGTGCACAGTATGTGCATGTAGTAGAAGGAAACACAACCTCTGGATAACAATTGCTTGTGAATTTCCTTCTGAACTTGTTTTTTCCCTCCTTTTCCTGCCATTGTTAGGTAACAGGGTACCAAATACGTGAGCTGTTTGCCAATGCATAGCAGCAGCCTTCCTGCGTTCTACTTTATTCTCTTTTCCCTCTTAATTTGTCAACTTCAGAGCCTGGTTAAATATCACAGATATTAAAGGCCAAATGGCAAATCATCTTTTACCTGCATATTTTGTATCACAGCATGAGTTACCATTTAAGGGTGCCAGGACCATTTTGAAAGGTGGAGTATGTAATTATGTCAAATGTTTGGGATTATTCAATCAGTTTGACATTCGTATGTGCACCTGGGGACTTGTCTGCTCATAGCACAAGTAGGAAAATGGGCTATATAATCTACTTCCAGAAAATGTCTTTTTAGAGACCCTTCGTGGGAAACCCTTTTAATGGATCTGGCGGTTCCTTTTCCAACAGTCACTTGTGCTGTGTTTTTACTGCCTTGCTATAGAGAATAAAAGGGAATAGATTATAAAGACAATTTGTGTCTGTTAAGAATCCTGAGGGGATCTATTATTTGTGGATGTACTTTATTGTTACGGAATATAAAGTGATTCCTTTTACCCAGATAACTACTGAGTGCTTTATGATTAATTACATTAGAATACATTCCTGGTATTTTCAGAATTTAGCCAACCGTTGCACAGTCTTATTTCCAGTGACTATTTAGAGTGTTCATTTTTGTTGGTGGGTATTGGGATGACTTTTGGATTGAAACATGTGATTCCTCAAAAAGAAGAGAGACACTAACTACTACAAATATTGTATTATATGACACAGCTTGCACTTCTACTCTGCCCTGTAGCTGTTCCCTTTCAAACTCTTAAGTTTTATGGGATTTTTGGGTGAGTTTTCTGGATAGTTCTTTAATGTAAATAACACTATTGCATGGAATGGAATATGCATGGTGGCTCTATGGATTCATTTAGAAAATGGATACAAAGGATATTTTAGTCCTCTATTTATCAAGTGAGTAATAATCCTGAGATCACAGTGGCCAGTCCACCTGGGTTTAATCTCAGATCCATGAACTGCTTAATGTGCTGAGAGGTAAAACCCTAAACTGGCGTTTTTGATAGAAAAGCCTGTTGGAAGATGAGAGGATTGGGCTGATTTGAGGAGTTTTCTTCTAAGGGTTTTTTCCCCCATTTCTTTGCTTGTAAACTCCTTGAAAGAAAGTCTGCATTTGTGTCTTGTTTATATTGATTCAGCATCTTGCCTTGCAAACATAAAAGAAAGCCTTTTGATAACTGCTGATTATTGCTGTTTTTAGCATGGTATCAGTCCACAAAGTGTCGCAGAAACCAGCCAAGAAGGTGGAAATGTAGGCTAAACTCTTATTTTTCTTCTGAAGCTGATGATAAATCCTCAACAGACAGTGTCATCTTTTTATACCGGCCAAATAGGCTGAAAACACATTTCACAATTTCACAATCGCTTTCTAAAAATTCCTTAATTTCCAACTAAAACCTTTTCCTAATCCTTTGAGTTGTACAGGCAGTGCCAATCTGAAAATATGGTGGCAATTTCAAACTTCTAACAAGGCAAAGGTCAATAATGTAGGTGAATGCTCCATGTGTCCAGCTTATGTCTGTGTGACAAACCAGATGAGATGTGGGGAAGTAACCAGGATTCCGCCTGTCTTTTTAGACTTATGTCAAGTATTTGTGCAGTTGCTTTGAGGCAAGAACAAGAGCTATGGATTCTAGTTTGAAGTATGTATGTGAATAAATGAGTCCAAATCCATTCTATTATTAAATAACATATATTTTCTTAAATAACATTTTTTACTATTTAAGTAAAACCTGCAGGACTAAGACCTGTCTCCTTGGAGATGAAACAAGTGCTTTGAAGGAGACATTACCATTCACATTTGCTACCATTCTGCCATTTGTTCTGCAGTGATGTGGCACAGAAGTTGCTTCTTCCATTTTGTTTCTGTAGCTTATAGGAACCGCAGTTTACTTGTTATTTTGGAATTTGGTGGGGGGAGAGTCAGATGCTCTTCTCTGCTGCTGTATGTGCTGCAATGTTTGCATTTCTGCTATCATCTGGTCAGGTCCAGGTTTCCTTTTTTATTAAATAAAATTAGGTCAGTGGCTTCACAACAAAGTGTTGTCATATATAATTAGTCCTTTATTTTTCTGAGTTTTAGAGAGATGATTTTCTTTCCATGATTTAAGTGGAAACATATAGATGCATGTCTTAGACCCTTTATGATTTCAGTGTAAACATGCACATGATGCAGAGCATAATGTAGATTGAAATTAAGCAAGAGCTGTGCTCTGATTTGGGATGAGAAGCTCAGTGGGAGAGTGTTTCTGGCACAGTGGGTTTAGTGTGATGACTTTTAGAGCTCTCATTGGTCACAGCTGATATGGGAGCTTTTGTGGCACTGGTTTGGTGACACCTAGAACCCTTCAGAGCAGTCTCAGACCTGTTCTAACTTATGTTGTTGGAATGAGTTGGCACACAGGGTCTACAGAGCAAAACAGTTGCCAAAAACTCTTCTACCTTCAAATATGCTTCTCTGCTGAGAGGAGCTGTGTGGTTCTGGGTTCCAGACAAAAATGGGGCTAAGAGCATCAAATCAGTGCAATGGCTTTTACCACACCCCTTGGACAGAGAAGGGGAACACAGAGAGTTAATACAGTTATTTTTGTTTGACTAAGCCTCAGAAACAGGGAGGTTCCTACTGGTAAGTGAATAGTCTAATTCAGCTTGACCCCAGCAGAAATTTTAGTTGAGATACTAAGCAGGTGTAGTCATCCTCTTGAAAAGTTAAAATTACTTAAATTTGGTTTGCATATCCAGGAGGGAAGCAGCCGTTTCTTTTCTCAGAAAGACATTGAGATGTTTCTCTTGGATTCCTGTCTGCTTAGGAGGGTTGCTCACAATGTGTTTTCCAAACAGGTTTGAAATAGTAAGGGTGAGAAGGACTTTGGAGTTGCATGTGCTCTTGTCCATAAGAACTACAATGATAAATGTCTGATACTGAAATCTTTGCTCATACAAGTAGTTTTTTACATGAGCAAACCTACTAATTTTAAGGATTTATTTGAGAAAGGATTGCTCAAATCATTGAATGAACTCTGCCAGCTGCAAGCCTTTGAAGACTACATGCTACAATCAAGGCTGATGTGAGACATTTAGTCTGGCCAAAGACTCAAGGGAATGACAAATGATGTTGAAAAAATAAAGGAGTTCTTTGAGAGTCTTACAAGTTTTGTTTTCCCTACTCCTAAACCCTCTCGGCAAAGAAAATATTTTACATGACTCTAAGACATCACTAAACTCTCTAGCACGGCTGTGGGGACTCTGTACCGCAAGCAGGGACATCCGTAGAAGTTCTGCTCAAAACTTCCCTGGCTATTTCTTTTCCCTTCTGCCTGCCACATTTCTCTATTTTCCCCGGAAGGCATCTGTTCATTCTGGCAGCTGGCTTCTGCCTCTGATAGCTGACAACACAGTGGAAGGCATCTGTTCATTCTGGGAGCTGGCTTCTGCCTCTGCCTCTGATAGCTGACAACACAGCATGGCTTGTTACCTTGAACACCAGTCCTTGCCTCAGATCACAGTTTATGTTTTTACATCATCTTCTGTATCCTACTGAAAGGATATTTGAAGACAAAGTTGCTCAATATTTAATTGCAATATATTATTAGGTTTTTCAGCTCTGTAACGAAATTTTGTCTTCCAGTGCGTTTTTCTTCAAGGACTTGTAGCAGTTTTTGAACTTCACCAAAGGTGGAATAAAATCTAAGACCACATGCATCAGCCAGGTCTTCAGTATCAGAATTTTAAGATTCAAGAGCTCTTTGGTATGATTGGATGTAGATGAGATAATAGTGATTTATTTGACATCATCTGAAACAGATGAATCTAAAAAGGACACCTGTACTGAGATAAATGCTAGTTTGCAATAAATTCGCTTGAGTTCGTAGTCCTTCACTGGTATCAATACACTAAAGACTCGCCTTGCTGGAGGAGTCTTGGTATCTGAATGCCTATAAGGAGGTATGATTTTTGGATGTAACTCAACGATGGCCTGGTAATGAAGGGAGTGAATTACACAAGGGAAAATGGTAGTCACATCAATTTGGCAAGAGTTTCAGCAATTCATAGTTTGAAATCCAGTGACTTCACCCCTATACTCTGCTAACCTTTTTTCAGGAGATTCATGCGGTAGTGTAAAGATTTAGTGTTTGCATTCAAATTGCAACAGAGAGGTCTGTTTTAATATCTACAGAATCATGTGCTTTGAGTTTATCTGCCTCTCTACTGAGCCCCCAAAAGATGTAAGCCTGTTACAGATGCCACTAGGCAGGCTTGCCCTTGAGGGTGATGGGTAGTAAGTCATGCTTATTTGTCCGTGACACTAGTGATGTGCTTGGGATGGTCGCTGCAGAGGCTGGCAGCACCACCCAGAACGTGGTTTCTTGGCACAAGTGAAAAAAAGATAATTGTGCAAAACAGAGGTACTTAGGAAAAACAGTTTTGATCCGACAAGCTTGATTAGTGAAGCAAGTATTCAAGAAGTTCCTCCTTTGCCCTCTGGGACAGGTTGCTTTGAGAGAGCTACTGGAGAGCAAGTGGCTTAAGGATTTGAGTAGAAGTCAAACAAAATTATTTTCAAGAGACTTATTGATTTACTTATTTAGTAGCATACAGTAACAGAACAGGATTGCAAAAGTGGATGCCTGTACAAATAAATGTGCATAAAGTCATTCATATTTAGGCTTTTCACAGTAGTGCCCTGACTCCTGTGCTGCTCAGCATTGCTTACCTTGGTCAGCCACTGATCACTGTAAGGGATAGCATTGTCAGGAGTGGGAAATCACCAACTCTTAAATTGCTGACCTTGACTCTGGTATTATTATTATTACTTAGAAAATAAGTAATAAGCTCTCCCTTCTGGGAATGACGTGCTATGCAATCTGACAAGCTCCTCTCCGAGGCCCAGAGGGTGCAAATTGATATGAAGATGCAGCTTAGCAGGTCAAACAAGCGTGAGGTCAGCTTTACGCCCTAAGTCAATAAGGTTTTACTTGCTGACTGACAGGGGTCTTGCAACCCGCTCTGAGGTCACCCAGCATCACTCCCTGGTTTATTTATGTGGGAATAAAGGGGGGAAAAAAAAGCATTATATCCCTGTTGTGTCTAGTTATAATGATGGAGAACGTCTCCAGCCGACCAAGGTGTCCTCATTAACGATTGTTCTATATTTAGCCCTTGCAGAGACCATGTGCCCCCAGTTTAATCAAAGACCTGGTAGTCATGGTAACGACACAGAGCATCTGGATGTATACGATTTGCCAAACACTGTAATAAAGTGCAAGATGAAAAGAACACACAACAGTGTTAGGTGAATTAGTGTATTGTTCTTTTCTACTACAGATTTTGAAGTGTTTAAAAGAGCTCCCTAGCCATAAATGGTAGATTGTTTTTGCAGAAGAAGAGCCTTATTAACACAGGTGACAATTATTAATCTCTTTTTTTTGTTTTGTTTCTTAATTTTGTTTTGCAGGTGTATCAGCATTCATATACGGCATATTATGTCCTCAGCAAAATACCTCATGGGTAAGCAATTTTTTAATGTCTTAAAATGTTTTAATGTTTTAAAACTCAGCCATTAAGAACTCTGCAAAATAATGTGTATCGTGACAAATGGTTTCCTGTGACAGCCCTTTGCAATGGTCTGGCATTCAGCTGCAGTATCCACTGAGCTGTGTGTTGTACAAAAGATGACATAGTCTGGAAACAGAAGTACTCAGCTTCCCCGGAGAGTCAGACTACATGAATTTCATATTCCAGCTTTCAAGTTTTTGGCTAGAATATAGATGTGTTGGCATCTGGCTGAGAGTCGTGGTTGGCCACTCACCAGAGCACTGTCAGAGGATCTATCCAGGGGTGTTCAGTCCCTTAAATTCGGTCAGAATTGAGGCATCGCCCTTCAGTTTTAGGTCTCTTGGCAGGTTCCTTTCATACACATGCTCTAACATTCCATCTGAAGGCAGGTAGACCAGTAGTCCCAGGATCCTAATGCTGCTTAGATACATGCACTCACAATTACACCGAAGCTAAGAGCTTTTGGGTTTACAGTTTATCTTTTCAGAGAGTGCGAGATAAGTGCAGACAAACAAGAATGCCGTGTAGGCTTTACACAGCATTTATGAACTTAATGAAAGCATACTGCTTTACCCAAAACTTGTAGCATAAAAAGATTATTTGTCATTACAAGTAATTAACTTCTATCACACAGTGTTCCTTCATTTAGGTCCCTGATCCACTGGAGATCGTGACATAGCTCAGTGTTTAATGTAGGCATCAGTTAGCTTGAGGGGATCATTCTTTAGCTTTGTTCAGTTGCAGGGTATTTAATTCCCCCTTTCTCAGTTTTGTCTTTGTGGTGCTGCTAGTTTCTGCAGCTCCAACTCTGTCACCTTCTCATCTCACCTGTCTTGTTTCTATAGAGTTTAGCCCACAGTTTCTAACTGCTTGTCCCTTAAAAGATACCTTTTATTATATACTTCGAGGACTGACCCACCTGGTCAGGAATGGGATGCCACCGTACCAGTAAGACCTATGTAGGCGTATGATGATACATAGAGTTTCAGAGCAGCATTTCCCTTGCACAGCAGAATTCCTCAAAACATTGTTGATAAATACAAAGCTAAAAGCCAGAAAGCTGATGCCAGGTTGTGTGGTTTATGTACCTTACTGGTGATAACCGTGCGGGAATGGTAAAGACGGACAGTATCACTGTGCTCTGCCATTTCTGTAGAACATTGCACATGACTCGTTATAAAACATATAATTTCAGTGTTTGCTATGATTCTTCACTGAGTTGTCATTTCTATAGATTATAGCTGAAGAGGTAGTAGATGCTTTGGATGCTTTTAATAACTGGCAAAACCTGCAAAGTTTAAAAAAGGTCTGCCTGGTTTATACACAGGGTGATCAAAGATATCCAGGTAACTCCAGCTGGAAAGGCTCTTCTAAGGTCCAATCTCCTGCTCAAAGCGGGTTACTCAGGGCTTTATCCACTGGGTTTTGAAAACCTGCGGGGATGGGGCCCGCACAGCCTCACTGGGAACTTGCCTGTAGGCAGCTCCCACTATGCCTGTGTACTGTGGGTCAGCAGCCTTCCCACTGGGCGGTCCTCAGGGGACCTCACTGCTTCACACAGGAATGATGTTTTAAGGGCCAAAGTCCTACAAGTCAGACATTGCAACACCTACATTTTTGAGTCCCATGCCCTCTTTCTGATCCTGTTTCTTTGGTACTATAACCAGCAAGTTTAAGAATAGAGATGTACAGATTCAATGGCAAGGTATAAACACATCTCTCAACATTTTTTCCGCATAAAAATACTAGATACATTCAGGTGTTCCTCAAGGATTTGTCTCAGCACGCTTCTCCCTACACACACACAAAACACACACCAAAAAATCCCCCAAAAAACCAACCACAAACCCACCACCACCACCACCAAAAAAACCAACCAACCAAACAAAATAACTTTCTTTGGCTTCTACCTAGCAACAGAGAAACAATACTTTGTATGAAAAGATCTGTACTAGAGACATGCATGTTTTAAAATCTGTGGGCCCTGGAGCCTGTGAGGCCTACTTCCCTACAGTTTGTACCTTGTGATTGACTTACCACACAAAAATCATGAGCTCGAGGCTAAGCTGTTTCCATGTACAGTTGGAACATGGCATTCAGGAGAGTTCTGGTATCCCAGGGTGACACCCTGCACACTTCTTAAGTCTCTTTCCTTCCCTGCATCAATCTGGTCTTCATTTTTGCCTTTTTTTTTTTTTTTTTCCCCTCCCCAGGAACTTACTGGAGTTATTTGTTTTTTGAAAACTCCATCTTTCTGGAAATAAGTCTGTTTAGCTTGTGGGCTGAAAGGGTGTTGAGCAGCATGATGAACACATAAGCTTTGTATCTGCAGTAAATCTGGCTAAGAGCAAAAACATTTGACTGACAGTACAGCTCTATTCCAGACAAAACAAAGGTGGAAAAAAAAAAAGAAGTATCATGCATAGTATGTATTAGGAATGCGAAAAAAAGGTCCAGGCAGTTTGCTACTACCACATGGTCTTTCTTTGTCCCTGACAACCAAGTTCTCGTACCCCCCAGCTTCAACAATATTGCACGCTCAGCTGTGTTCCACGTTGCACTCTGTGTTTGGTTGGGCAGTGGTGCAGGCAGCTGGAGGGTTGGATGTGTCAGAGAAGTATCCAGTGTAAGAGGAAGATTTGGGAAGTGAGAGGGTGCTAGAAGGCACTTAAGTGTGTTGGACATTGGTGAGCCCACAGCATGATACAGCGGCAAGAGGAGAGCTGGAAGGATTGCTGCATTTCGTGTTGATACAGGTATGGTTTACACAGTGGTTCAGGCTGTAGGTATGTTACAGGCATTGCAAACCATATTGTACAGTCACAATAGCATTGATCTTTCAGGTGGTCACGGTGCCTGTGAGTGGTGGAAAGCATGGCACACTACCATTTCCCTGGAGCAAGGGCATTTATCATACCTTTGGAGTTCTGCATATGTTTTAGGGGGCTGCATGAAGAGGAAGGAGTGTAGCAGATGAGCGTGATGAGATGAGCATCACCTGTTAGGTGATGAAATGCATCAACAGAAGGTAGAGCCTCTGTTGAATGAAGAGGTAAAAATCTCTTCATCACGTATTTAAATAGGAATATCACTCTGACGGATGTGTGTGGATGAAGAGTGCTGGAGGCAGGACCAAGTTCAGTTCAGTTTGATGTTCCAGGCTCTTTGCTGACAATAAAATTTGTAACACACAGGCAGCATCCTTGCCCTCCACCTGATCATAACATGAAGGACAAAAGAGACTGGCACTGATCAACAACCCCTTTGCCATTTCTACAAACTGTTTTCATGCATTAATCCTCTTCTGCAAGTCGGGACAGGCTTTATGCCCCATCGGTGTGTGCCTGTGATGCCTGGGTACCTCCAAATCAGCAGTCAGGCAGTGACTGCTGATGAACAAACTCACTCCCCTCCACAATATCACTCCTGCTCATTAAACACTCAGCCCTAGAAACAGGCTGTGACAGTGTGACTTTCCCTGTGCTCTCTCTACCCTGTTCCTCATCCTCAGCTCTGATCTGCCTCATCAGGAAGGCCAGGCTTTGTACCACTTATGCTCTTGCTACACCCCTGCTGAGACTAACTAATAAGGAAGCCAATTAATCTAATCTGTGGCATCACTTTTTAAATAACATGACATTAATCTGCCAGTTGAAATTGCTTTTGAAAGGGAAATTTCTAATTATTTTTGCCGTGTTCTGCAGACTCTCCAGATTCAGGCTGTGTCTGAAGTCAAAAGGGGCTCGTACCAGCATTTTCCAGATTTCATGCCAAGCTCTCCGTAAGTTTGACAAGCCAATTTGGGCATGTCCTTAGCACATATGTTCACAAGTTATATTTTATACACGGTGCAGGACTGCAACCTTTTTCCATGAGAGCTGTTGCAGAAGTAAGCTCCCCACATAAGGAATAGCAGCACAATTTGGCTCTCCACGGGACACCTAATACATGCCAATGACATAGACTCAAAGGTTTTTATTTAAAAATGCAAATAAGCCTGAGGTAGAAGAAAGAGTAAATATCCCTGCAGAGATATTTACCATAGAGCTTTAATTTCTCCTTTTTTGTTATTTCAGCCTTCTCACAGCCTCTTGCTTAACTCTAGACACCCCTACAGTTTTTACCACATTTGCCTTCTGTTTCCAATGGCCCATGCTTTTCAGTTTTCACAGGGGGAGCTGGCTAATACCTGCAGTTCTCATTTTCCTGGGCTGAGGTATGTAGGGAGGTCATGTTCAGTTCAGCTTTCCTGCATGTCACCCATTTTTCTCCTGCTGTTCACCCAAAACTGAGATGTTGGCGCCGGGTGCCATCTAGTGGAAGGAGCCTCTGGGCTTGCTCCTTATCTTTTCCTGGTACAACCATCTCCGTACCGTCCCATCTCCTTTCCTCTGAATGGTGCTGCTTTTCAGATACATCTGCCGATAGCTGCTTAAAGCTGACTGCTTTATAAATGTGTTTGCAAAGCTCCTCTCGTAGCCCCACCGTTGCACTTGCCAGCTAGGTGTAATTGATAGGTGCTGTGATAGCATCTGCGGGTGGAACGGGGAGATGTCATGCGAGGTGCTGGGAAAAAGTGGAATAAAAATACCATATAGTTATTTCCTAATATTATTTTTCCTAACTTTAGAAAAGAAAAAATTATCAGTACAATGTAGGCAACAACCTACTTATGAAATCCAGCCACCAAAAATTGTTTTATTCTTTTGTGGGTTTTAGTAATACGGCTCCTACTGAGTCTACTGTGGATGATCTTAGTCATTGACATCCTTCACTGTAATGAGGGGAAAAAGCTTCGTTTGTTAAGGGTTTTCATGATCAGGCCGTGACTGACCAGGGTGTTTCCCCAACCTTGCGGCAGGATTTCCCTCACCAGTGTTAAGGTCATGTCACACCAGTGCGTGCTGCTGGACCACTGGTTTGATCTGGCAAGGCAGGTCCTAAGCTAGAGCTGATTTTGGATTGATATCCAAGGGGACACTTCTATCTTTAACTATTTGCTATGGCCAGCAGGAACGTTACATTTATTTTTTACAGTTCTGTATTTTGTTTGCATTCCCCAAAATAAAGCCCAGCATAAAACATACATAAAACATCCTCAGACCTCCTAGCGCTCACCCAGTTCTCCAAGCACTGTTTCCCCCTGAGCACAGCTAAGAGACAGGGATTAGTGCCGATCCCCTTGTCTGAGCTCTGAGCATGGTGTTAGCACATCCAGCTGGGGCGTGTCCATGGGAGCTTCCAAATATGCTTATAGGGATCAGTGAAAAAATTAGCACTTATTCCCACTCCTCATTGGCTTTGTGTATGGGAAAGAGGGAATTGTACACAGTTACTTCTAAGCAGAATCCATATTTCTTCCCAAATTTATATGGTGTGGTCAGGGGAACATGGTGAGTAGATCACAGAAGCAATCGCGGAGCTGAGTTCCGCCATTCCTGCCTACGCTGCTGAGGGGCTGGGAAGTACTACACGCATCCCCCACTGAACTCCTGGTAACTTCAAGAAAAGTGCCATGAGCGGAGTAAGTGGAAATGTGCATTGGAGATCCACAGAAGTGATAACAGGAGGAGGAACTGAGCCCGTGCTTCTCTGTGAGTAAATTTTCAAAGTGCTGTCTGTAGATCTCTGCAGAGCTCTCACTGATGTTCCTGTCCCTTTTATACAAGCTACTGGCAGGAAAGAAGTTAAAGTTAATTAGAAAAAATTTAATCAGGTTGGTACATACCCTCCTGTATAATGTTTTGAAAGACAACAAGGATTTCCTTGCACATGCTCCCATTTCCATGTTCACACTAAAAGGAAAATATGTTTCATTATTTAAAATAATGGTTAAAAAAAAAACTTCAGGGAACTGGATCTGCTGCAGACATTTCTCCCTTTGTCCAAGATTGTTCTATTTTATTTTTTTCTGTCCTGTTATGCCCCTTCTCTGTAGCATTAAAGAAACTTCTCATGCCTCAGTGTCCCTATATGCAAAGCAAGGAAAGAAATATCACAAGAGGCAGTATATGATAATTACTGTAGAGTGCTGCACAGTTTCACTCTGTAGCATTTATAAACTTGTACTAGAGCCCACACTTTATTTTAAGAGGAAAAAATACTGTAATTAACAGTCTATTTTCAGCTAATTAAATTTTACTTAGAGGAACTGAATATTTTCCCTCAACAATGAAATACAGAGGTTGAAATAAACCCTTACAAAAAGGTATGTAAAATCAAATAACAATGTGAAATTTGTTAAATAAGTAGAAAAATATATTCTGCACTTCATGAAGAATCTGCTATTGCTACTTTTTGTCTCTCTTTCCTCTTTACCAAATATCATTCCATAGCTTTTATCATCTTTTTGAGATAGTTTATATAGTTCATTAAGGCATCTCTGCTGCATGGTGTGATAGCTTTTATGCCAGACAATAAATGGCAACATCCTCATGATGCGAAATGCTTTTTCAGTTGTATTTTGCCAACAGAAGACTGGCCTTTGGAATAGTTAAACTTCATAGCTTGATTGTGGAGCCTGACCTTAAATCCTCTGAAATGGATAGGAATTTTCAGTTGAGTTTACTGACGTTTGGTTCAAGCCCTGATGGAACTGCTGGGCATCTTGCTTTTATAATCATCCGAATTAAACACTGTAAGTCCCTAGAACAAGTGGTTACATCACATACCAGCTTATTGCTTTCAAATACACTTCGTACTTCTTTAAAAAGAAAGAGCCAGCATTTTATTAAGCAAAGCTGTTATTTGATCATCACTCCTGTCCAAGCAGTGGCAGGTTGAAAGCAGCTCAGCCTTGGAAGGCAGTTCAGGCAGTACTCTTGGCTGTGCTGGTGGGAGGAAATCCGCTTCAGCAGCTCAACACCGTATCATTTCCCCAGGGGATTTGCCATTTACTCACCCATGTGGGTCACTGCATAGCATTTTTAATGTGAAATGTTCCTTTCCTGTGTAGGCAAAGCAGTTCTTACCACATGCTTCCCTCTTCCAGAATCAGTTGTGATGTGGGTGGACATCTTAGAAACCATGTATAATGATAATAATAATGAATAGTCCCCTGATGGGAGGATTTGATATTAAGAAATGGAGTAATGACTGCTGAGACTGGGAAAAAAAAAAAAAAAGCAGTTCTTGGATAATTAATAGTTAGATGCAGATGTTAGTAGTTTAGCAGAGAAAAGCCCAGCAACCAACCTCCTTGTGTTACAGAAAAGGTCAATAGCTTATGGCTCATCGAGGCAAAAAAATTGTAGGTTTGAAGCAAACTCTCCCGTAGTGTTTGAGGCAGCACCACCTGAAATGGAGACAGGGCTCCTATTAAATTCTATCCTTGATTAAAATGTGCTTTACTGATGAGATACTTACCTGGAGTAGGAAATGTTCACATCTCAGTGCAAATGAACTTCCAGTCCCCAGGCATTGGTCAGCCTCCAAACCATAGACACTGCCGCAAGGTACTTGCAAATCCCAACGCTGACCATTTTTTTTTTTTTTCCCCCTAATGTTTAAGGTTCTAAGGGTTTTTCCATTAAATAAGAGCAGGAAACATATATCCTGCAAGGGACCATTTTTGCTCCACTGCTATTGGGACATGGAGATGCTCTGCATCCCGGACTTTGATTATTTGTTGCTGTGGTTGTTTGATAAACTCCTTCAGCCTACTTGAACTCTCAGTGCATTGTGGTTTGATTACACAGCACAAGGAGCGTACACTGCATGTTACAAAACACAGACTCAATTTTTTGTGGGCACCTGAAAAAAGGCCAGTTTTGAGGAACCAAATCTGCAAGATTATGGTCATTTCCTTGCTGTTATGGATTTTAATGGGGTCTGGGCTCAGGTTTATAGTGAGGGCTATATAGAGACCTGTGCCCAGTCACTGAGGACTATATAGTGATCTGTGCCTCACCTCTGAGGAACACGTAGCAGTCTGTGCCATAGCACTTGTGCACCTCAGTGGTGTTCTGGATCTCCCTTTCATCTTTGCTACCTGGTTCTGTGACCACTTCACAGGTAGGCACTGACAAAATTGAATAGGCTGAAAATCTCTTCTTATCCCAAAATAGGCCTCTTGCCCCCCTGAGGAGCTTGGAACCTATGGGAAAGAAAGGAATGGGAAAATTTAGGAAGTGCAAGAAAGGGCCTTTGGGTGGAGAAAGGATGCTAAAGCCAGAGCTTTCCTTGACACAGCAGCCACTGAGAAAGTCTCTTTATGGCAAAGGTGATATAATCCCAGGCTGATAGCCAGACTGTGTCACACCAGCCCTGGTGGCTCTTCACTCCTTACCGTAACCTGCCATTTATTGAATGGTCCACTGCAAATTTGCAGAGATAAGACAAGAATAGAAAAGTTTGCTTTCCGATGCCACACATGAGAAGGACATAGCGGAAAGGACCTTCCATATGCAGAGTTGTGAAGGCAGAAGTTATACCCCATTTCAAACTCGATCATTTCCTCTTGCATGTGTAATTGAGGTTTATACATCCCTGTTACTGGGCAGAACTGTAGGGATAGAGTGGTATTTTATTCCTTTAAATACGCATTTTTACAATCCACTTTTGTACTGTATCTGAAATCAGGATAATTGTGGTATTGCTTAATAGTGATCATGTCACTGTTGATAAGAAATGGAAATAATGGCTCTACTAAGTATATGCCTTGTTTATTTTACCTGAGGAGGACATGTTCTGTGTGGGGAGAGGCTGTTTAGAAGAATAGTGTGTTTCAATATTCCTGAGAACCTATGCACAAACCTCCAAGATCTCCTTATCATGTTGACATAAGGAGAAATAAGATTTGCTCAAAGACTCATAGTTTTTAAAAAGACACGGAGAATACTGAGACATTCTGGTTTTGTCTGAAACCCAGAAACACAAACTGTTAGGTTGGTTTAGAGCACAAGCCCAAGAATCAATCTCTTGCCCCAATTAAAAGTGTGACCTAGTGTCCAGTGCGGTCATATTGTAACGAGGTGCTTCTGGCTCCAGTAGCAGGAGACCGCAGCTGCATCTCATTTGATGTACTAATAACCCCATATTGCTCTCTGCAGGCATCACATCATGGTGCTATATTTTTATTAGAGTTGGGAAGTCAGACAAGGTCAGCTGGACAGAAAATGCTAAGGTTTCATCATAAACATCTTTTCCTGCAGACTGGCAGAGTCGCTCTGAAGAACCATGTACTTTCAACCTGGGCTCATTATTGTTGAGATCTTCCCAGTTCATTCTTAAACACCTCACTGCTTACTGGGTTATTTCTCTTCAACCTGTTTTTCTTTTTTTTTTTTTTCCCCACCTGTATTTTGGATAGCTGATCTTTGGATAGCTTTGATTCTGACTAGCCTTCTTAATAACATTCAAATATTTAGATTTCCTTTTTTCCATGCCTACCTTGTAGATAAATAGACTTTAAATCCTGATAAATCCAGTGTCTTACTTCACGCCCTGAGTAGATCTGAGATCAGAGCTGGCTGGGAAACCTCTGTAAAGTAAGAGAAAATTACACGAGTGAGAGAAAATTACTTTTAAGTGGTTCTGTTTATCACCTGAGTGCTATCACCTCTCATTGTCTCTTTAGGGGACAAAATATGACTCCAGGAACATAAGTTCTTTTAAAAAGTGCAGTAAGAATTCACTCTGTCATTTATGATTTAGAGGGGTCACATGAAAAACATGATAATGTCATCATTTTAAAAATAATGCTACCAATATCTAGGGAAAATTTCTACTGTTTGCTTACTCAGGGAAACCTAGAGATTTTGATCAATGGCTTGTAGTCCTGCAGCCTACGCTACTGTTGACTGCTGGCTGTGTATGAGTCTCTGCTGCATTTTTACATCAGTTTTTGTAGACCCTCACTAGAAAAGCAAGTCTGTGCCATCTTTTTACACAATTCTCAATGGAAAATGGTAGCTCCTTTTCTGACAAGTGATTGATTTTTAAAGTGGTATTAGTGTTGTGCAAGATTTTGCAGGCCCAGTACCAAATATTATGTTGATGGATGCTTCACAGCCACAGCAGACTATAATCAAACAGACCACTGAGCTCATATTGTTGGCTTTCATCTGACTGGATCGCTAAATTAGAGACAAATGTTTTAGATTCCCTTAGTTTATGTTTTATGCTCTAAATTCATACAATCCATTCATCATGGACAAAATGCTTGGTGAGCTCAGTTGTTTTTAAGAACAGCTGAATGATCTGATGGGTATCTGTAGTTGAAATTAATAACTTCAAATTGCTTTTATTACCTCCTTCAACCTTTGTTCACTGAAAAGTGCTGCAAGGAAAATGTGTGTATTTGTGCTTATATGCATTAAATATTTAATAGCGGATGAGCCTTGATGAATGGAAGAGGCTTCCCCAGCTATTTAAGCACTTTTATTAGAATTCCGGGAGGATTCTTTCAGCTGCACCTTCTGACAGTCTGATTTCTTGATTATCTGTTCTGGCAAGTCTTTGATTCCCATTTGTATTTTATTTTATTCTATCTCACTGTGAGTCTCTGCAGGGCTGTGTATCTCCTGGGAAGCAATTTTCTTAATGTCACCTGTCTCCTCTTCTCCTTGGTGAATACTGAAGTAAACAAGTAATTTAATTGTTTAAGAATGCATTTTTTTTCTTCTCAAGAAATGGCATTCCTCCTTCTTGGAAATCTTTCCCTCTTTCTCCAAGTCCTTATCTGTGGTTCTTTGTACACTTATGAACATACATGTTTTCTATGCTTTTATTTCTTTCTCTAAATTTTCTTTGATGCGCATTTTTCTCATTGTGCATCAAAAACTCTTAAATATTATGAAGCTTCCAGTTGTTTATAACCCTCCCAGATTTACATGATGGTTTATATCTCTTTTTTCTTTTGTTCTTTCTAAGGAAGAAGAAATCTATCTAAGCTGCTGTACAATTTTATGTTATTAGAAGTAGATGTGAAGACACAAAGTTCTGGTGCTGAGACAGATAATTTAGATAGGTTTTTTATAGTTAACCACAAAAAAGTCTTGGAGTACTGTGAGCTAATGTGCTTTAGGGCAGTTGTCTTTCAGAATATTCAGTGTTGGCTTGATGAAAATAACAGAAGAGGATATTTCTGCCTTTCCCACACGTTCCTTTAACTATATTTCTTCAACTTCTTTGCATATACTACTTAAATCTTGATATACTTTCTATATTTTCCAAAATTATGGCATAGTTAAGAAAGAGTTCAAAGCTTCTTAAGAACTCACTCCAGCTCATATATATAGTTTTGATTATTTGTTTTGAGGATAGACAGCTCAGAGCAGCCTTTGGTGCAGATTGTTGCATTTTTGCTCACATTGACAGCGTGTGCAAAGAGTTTTCATGCAAACCGTATTGTTTGTATTTAAAATTAAAATTACAATTTATTAAAACAGACCTTAGAAAAACAGCTTATACCATACCCGGACTTTGACTGCTTTTTTTTTGAGTTTTAGACTTTTTCAGTCTGGCATGATAAAATATTTTTCTTGAATTAAAAGAAGCCTCTCCCTCAATTACAGTGGAAAATTTCTATTGTTTTTTAAGTTGCTTTTCAAGTACTTTATATAGAAAGGTTTGTCATGTTTATGCTCAGGGAAAGACTTGGTGCCATGAAGTCTCTGAGGGAAATTGGTCTTTAGAATAGGAAGCAATGTCAGAAGAGGGAACACATAGATGTAAAAATTTCAGCAAAACCAATACCTGATTCTATGATTCTCTTTAAAACTAGTTCCTCATTAATCATGGTAATTTTTAAGGTCAAAGCCAGACAAGCTGATACAATTGATTAGTTTGGTTTATTCTACACAGATGTTCTGATCTAAATGACAAGCAAAAATGATTTGGCGGACGGCACATTAATTGCACTCAGGAATTTTCCTTATTCGGAAATTTTGAGGGGAGACTTTTTGGCAGAAAGCTTCATCTAAATGAGCAAGTTTCACATTTTACTATGGCAGTAATGTTTTTTTTAACATTGTGCTGAAATCATGGCTGTGTCTGCAGCAATTTAACAACCTCAGCTCCAGACAATGTCATCTTAATGCGGAAGAGTTTATACAGCACCTGCTCCATCTTCTGTCTGGCCTAAAACAACATTATTACTCCCTTCTTTCCCGGGATTCAAAATCAATCATTTTAAGAGGTGAAAGAAATAACAGCAACCTTTAATAAGGCCTTGCTATTTCTTTGGCTGGAAATGAAGATTAAAGTTCTTTTCCTCAAGGAAATAGTGAAAAAGGTATGAGGATGTAGTGAACCTAGTTCTTCACGCAGACCAATAACAGGAGATATACAGGCTGCCTGCAGAATAGCCCGTTTCCAAGCCAGCATTCTGCACAAATGATCTCACAAGGGGAAGGCTCAGATCCAACCAAGGCCTAATTATGAGGGTCTGTGAGGAACACTGGTGCTTTGGAGAGCCTGAGATGACCCATGATATTGATTGATTCAAGAAGAAATAAAGAATACCTTTAAGCAGGCTCTTTCAGAGGAGAAGCAAAGATGTATTTATGAAGGAATGTATCTTATCAGCAATAACATATCTCCCAGAAGGAGGTGACCAGCATGAGATCCCATTTATGCAGCACTTGGAAAGTGGAAGAGTGCTCCTGTGATATAGGTGTGCATTTGGACTGACTCCCCTAAGAGATTTTTATCGAAGAGGACTGAAGATCCAGAACAGTATGAAATGATCAGAAATGTATTTGATAGCTGCTCCTCAATGGGTTTTTCAGCTTGAGGATCACTAAGAGCTTTCTTGGAGAGAGCAGTGGAGGGTTGTGACCATCCCACCCAGAGCAGTTGTGTAGGCAACTCTTCGTGCTCTCTCTATAGGTGACATAGTGGGTTTGTAAAGGGGTTCCTTTGGGCTGGCTGGGAGGGAGTCCAAGCGTATTCCACTGCAGATCACACACCCAACATAGCCCGAGTAAGCGTGTGGGAATATGGTCTTTCACAGTAGGGCTCACAAGTCGGTGAAATCCATTTTCCTGCTACCTTCAGGCTTTGCTGACAGCCCAGTCTCCCTTGGCCACTGCTAATACAGCCCATCTCCATATTATTCCTGCAGTTTCTCTGAAACTGCCTTTCTTGGCAAGGAGGGATGTCTTCTCAACCCCTTGCACATGACACTGAAGTCTCCTGCAGGTGGGAGAGTGAATGTTGCTACTCTAGGGAAGAGGATTCTCTTCAGACGAGGTGAGGGACAAGCCAAAATCTACTAAGAGGAAAATGTCCATCTCTCAGGAGTGTTTGCTGGGGTAAAGTAGGTTCACAGACTGCTTTTATAGCTGTGGTAGAAAAGAAAAACTCACAGTATGAGGATGGATGTCTGGCTACCCACTACCTGCAGTGGTCTAACATCACAACCTGGACATTCACACCATTGCACACTGAATTATAGGGGCAGTTTATGGTAACTAGGTTTGGAAATCAGGCACCTCCAGACAATATACAATTCTGTAAAAGTTTCAAGGCAAGCAAACAAGATTTTGCTACAAAAGAAGTTTCCCAGTCATTCTGAATAACTTAAGAAGGAACTCAGGAGGTACAATTCTGTCTCTTCTCAGCCATACCAGAGAAAGGGAAGATGACTTTGCTTTTTTGTCTACAGCAGAGCTCTCTGTTGGTAGATCTAATTGAGTAAGTTTCCTTCTGCCTTATCAGCTACAAAGATGGTTTATGTAGCATTTCTCATTGGCGTTAGAGTTTTCCTCTTCTAAAAGGTGATGTAGTAAGCAGAACTGACAGGACTACTCTGGGCTGTTGTCTGAATTATCGGCTGCAATTAGTATGTCTGTCCCTTAGCTCCACCCGTGTTATCTGAAGCATTACAGGTTTGAATTCTTACAATATGTATAATCTGTTTATTTAGGGATTGTATTTCCTCTTCTATTTGTAATATCTTGCTTTTCTTGTCACCATGGATAAAAAACCCCAAGATCTTGATAGTTCATTTGACAAATAGTGAAGTACTTATTTTTTCTCCCATAACAGGTTTTGATTTAATTCACTATTTTTCTCTCTCCCTCCTGCACTCAGAAGTTACTCTCTATTAAGATAATCAAGATAGCTAACAAAAGAGATTAAGTCTTAACAGGAATTGCTGACTTGAAGCTTAAGGAGCTAATGGATACAAGCTTGAAAATATGAGAAGTAGTTGTATGGCTATTGCTGGAATGGGAATTTTGTGGCTGGTGTTAGTAGCAGTTCAGTATAGGAGTTATGTGTTGTCATATCCATACCTTCCACAAAGACATCTTCTTGTTAAAAGACATGAGAAGAAATGATACAATTTTACTCCACCAACAGTAGTTATGGATTTCAGTGCCTATAGAGCCAAAAGCTCTATCTGGGCACCTTGCAGTACTTGAAGGGTTTGTGCCTCAAGAAACTACTCTTGCCCCTCCACTTTGCTAATGGATCCCATCTGCTTCAGGTCTGCCATCTTGAGCATTTTAATGTCTCATCAGGTCCACGGGCCTTGCAGACATTATGGGTTATGGTTTATGACCACTGATACACACCTTCTGGCAGGAGAGAAGTTGCTGTTCCAGCCTCAGGAGTTATGGAGGGGGAAACTCCAGGCATCAGTGTTCTCATCCAGGGTGTGCCTTGATTCTAGCTGGCCTTTGAACAGGAGTTCACAGGAAGGACTATTTTTTTCACATTGGGAAGACTGAGCAAAATCAATTTCTAACCACTCCTCTTCCTGCTGTCTTTGGACTTGCTACAAAAGCCTCAGTGCAGCAGGAACATGCCTGAAAGGGCAAAGCCAAAGCGGTACTGTGGTACAGCAACAGGTCACAAAACGGGCAATAAACATAATTTGGTTAGTGTCTAATTACCGCATACAGTTTTGTTCTGTTTTGAAAACATGGTCTAGAAAACATTGCCTTTAATGAAGGCATAAACTGTACAGGTAGAGAAGGCCTTTTGCATAAAGACTAGGCAGACTTTGGCTCTCTTCTCTGTTTTGGGGTTGTGCTGGCCTCAATTTGCCTTGTTATTCCTATCTGTAGACCAGTGATGGACCCTTACTTTTTAAAGTGGCTTGGGATCTGCTAATGACGCATACTGCATACAGGTTTTATTAGTGTTCTTGTTTGTAGAATATTGCTGTACACGGAGTTGTAGCAATGTGACTTCAGAATATGTAATGTAATTATTTGTGCTGAGTATAAATACAGTTAAGGCAATGCTGTCTGTGCTGTGATAAAATGACATTAGGCTGCCTTGACATTTACCAAAAAAGCCTCCTTTTTCTATATTGCATTTGCTATGTCACACTGATGTGCTGCTACAAAGTGAAGGTAATGGATGAAAGAACAAGAAAACATTTTCTAAAAAAATGAGATATTTAGTATTAATAAGAACTTTTCCCTTCCAAGCATATCAGTTGTTATACAGTTGCTAAAACTTAATGACATCATGTTTGGAGGAAAATTATTAGGCACATGAAGTGAAGAAGATGAAATTATATTTTTCTTCTGTCAGTATGATTCAAAAATATAATTATTTTTTACCCTTTGTGGACATCATCAGTGCTGATAAATAGAATTACTTTGTTTGCCCACCCTTGACTAATTCTTAAGTCTTAGGCAAGTCAGGAGTGGAACTAATGTGTTTAAGTTCATATTAATAAGAAACAGAAGTTGTCAATTAAATACTTGATCTTACCAGCACTTGCTACTGGTGTAGTGCTTGCCTTAGGATAAAAAAAATCTACTGAAATCTGGCACTAAATATTAGATTATTTCAGCTGAAAGATGCTGTACGATGTCATGGTGGATTTCTGAAGCAGGTGTGAACCAGCTTAAATAAGGACATTCCTGAAGTTGAAATCTTATTTTTCTCTTTTTCCAGGGATCCCCAGAATTTGTATCCCCCCGAGGTCAGCAATGCAAAGCTTCAGTATGCTGGTTGGGGTCCAAAAGGGCAACAGCTGGTAAGAGAAAGAACAAGTGTGCAAATGAATTTAGAGACCATGCTGCTATTGTTTGGAATTAAAGAAAGAATAATACTTTATTGATTAGTTTCTTGAAACCTGTTAGGTAGCTTCTAACATCTTTATGGGGATTGTTTTATCATGTCATTTCATTATAAAGTTCCCAAATATATACAATTACTGCAAAGTAATGGTGTCTAAAAATGCAGAGAAAGAACACATTATGAAAGCGCTTTGAGAGTATGCACCTGCTTCTCCCAGTGTTGGACACAGGACAGATTATAGACATTATAGTATGATTTAGTTAGCATATCATTGCTTCACAAAGGCATCTTCCATTTGTAAACTTGACACTAGGAACATTTTAATATTAGCAGCCCTGTTTGGAGAATACATCTCTATAACGGCGTTGCCCTGAATTTACCCTGTAGATTTGCAAAATAGACAAAAGTGGAAGTGTTTTCTGGAAACTTTTTGGAGCAGGCTTTTAAAAGAAAACACTTGTCAGGGATTCATTGTGATTCATCCAGCCTTTCATGCTGCAAAAATCCTGACATCTACAGTATTTTGTCTCTTGGCCACTGCCATCTTAGATTTGCCCGTTTTTCAGAGCATGTATTTCCTGGCCAGATACCCTGGCTTCATTTCCTGGTGCAAATCCAATATTAAGATTTTGCATATGCCAAACACTCTTTTTACTGTAACAAGAAAAGAGAAAATGGAAAGGCTTTTTTTGATATGGAAATTTTATATGAAAAAATAAGCTTTAAAAACTCATTATCTGAGAAAATCTGGCAGATGTCTCCTGTCCCCAGTGCTCTCTTGTGGGTTTTTTTTTTTTTTGTCTGTGTCCTTAACTAGATTGTTTTCAAAATTTGTGATTTAAAAAAACAGCAGTGGAAGACATTATCATTGCCAGTCTACAAATCAGGTTGGAGGAAATGTAACAGATACAGGATGAGGAAAGTCTCTCCTCTGCTCCATCAGGAAAATTGGGTTTGAGAGAGTCATCGACCTCAAATCTGATAGGAGTGGAGATGCAGCAGCCTTTGCCTTTATCCAAAATGACTTCCAGGGAGTCCATTTGTTCTTGTTGCACATATGTACTTGCCCCACTTTCATCCTCTTAACATGTGCCATGTCAAATTCTTTAGTCTGCTGCCCAGCAGATCACTGCTGAGCAGTTTGTACTGATTCACAAGAGATTGGGATCCGATGCTGACCAAACTCTTTCTTTTATATTTGTTTGTGAAGACTGATGTGTTCTTGTAATTGGGCTTCTGGTCAGCTGATAGTGTACAATCAGTTGACAACACATTATGTTCAACAGCTAGAGTCTGCCTTCAGGACGTGGCAAAGAAAGAAAGTGAGCAGCATTTTTTTTCTTCACTGTTCTCTGGCTTTTTCTATTTTCAGTGTAACAGACTGAGCTTCACAACATAAAGCAAAAGCCTACATCTGCTAATTGAAAGCTAATATCGAGTTGCATTAGTGATTTTCTCAATTTCACACCTGAATCTTCCTTTCTTTAACACAATTTTGCTGTGAACTTCCATACCTTGAGTCACAACACGTTACGGATTCACATTCATGCTAGTTTTACCAAGCTGAGTGTACTTAACTTCCATCTTAGAAAGAAGTTTTACCTTTTTTCTGACAAAGTCAAGATGACCTATTTACTTCCTCCATTGCCTTCTCTTCCAAAGTAACATATTTATAAAAGAAAGGAAAAATATGCATATCAAAATGGACAAATTACATGTACAGCAGGCAGTACATATAGTCCAGAAGAAGAAAAATCTTTATGGTCAGCTTTATCCTTTAATGCTGATATAATTGATACAACTTTGCACCAAATTTTGATTATAAATATACAGTGAAAACTTAATTCTCTAAAAATTCTCTAAGATATTAAGTACATGTCCCACTCATGGCAGATTTTTTTTGAAGTAGCTTCAAATATTCCTGTGAACAATTGAATTCCATATGAATCTTGGAAGTGTCTTGCAACAGTGGATTTGATCTGTATGTTTCTTTTTTCTGCCAAATAAGTAAATCCCTTGGTCTGTAATTCAGCTGTATTCCCTGTTCCTGCATTTGGAATTAGGGAAGGTGAGGAGAAGCTGACTGGTAATTTTATGCATTGTCTTGAATACCTTTAACATATGTGTCTTTTTGCTTTTTTACTTGCCAGTCATTTACCTTAAAATAAAATTATAGCTGTAGTTTATAAAATAAACAGGCTTTTACATGCACCAAGAGAATTTATTTATAGTTAATGATCAGCAAAGAATTGCCGGAGAAAAGCTTTTTTTAAAAAACAATCTACAAGCATTATAAATGAGATGATAGAGAAAATATACAATGCTCACTGTTCTGTATTTCAAGACTAATTGAGTTACTCAAAATTTAATTGCCAGTGAAATTTGCATCTCCTTCTGTGGGGACAACATTGAGTGCAAAGGCAGAGAAAAATTAAGGTCTATTTAAACGTGATGGTGTGAATGTGTTTGCTAAATGCAGGCTGGGGTGTGTTGCAGGAGAGGGAGGGAAAGAATGTCAGGTGGGATGGAAAGGAGTAACGTGCTGGGAACTATGCATCAGCTCCCCTGGTTCTGGGTGGTTACAGGGCCAAACACTTGAGAGTATTTTAGGGTGGTCCTACAACTGCATGAAGGTATGCGAGTGTGTGCCAGCTGCGGAGCTGCTCACAGCAGCCCTGCTCTGTGCACAGTCTGCAGCCCCACCTCATGCTGCGTTTCCCAGGGAATTTGGGAGCAGTGGGTGCGTGGGTGGGTTTGCATCACCTTGAAGATACCCCAGGATTCAGGAAATAAAAGGTTTCCCCTTGAAGCCTTCTGGTTTGTTCTTCTTTGACAGCACAAAGGCAGGAAAATACGAGGGCTTGGTTCTGACATTTTTTATTCCCTTTGTAACTTCTATTTCATCCTCCCTAGGGGAACTTTTGGTCACTCTGTCTGACCTCTTTCTCTCTTGCATTTCTAATCATTAAAAAAGAAACAAATCTGAAACAGAAGCAGTCTGAATAATCTGCATTTTTTGTGATTAAAAATAAACAGTGGAACTTTCCCAGGAGCAATTTCTATTTATCTTGTTTTCTTTTGTCCTTACTCATTAAATAATATGCCAATTTTTGGACAATGAATTCCTCAGAGCATGGTTCTTGACTTCTTTCTAGCCTGCAGAATGCCACACATGCCAACAGATCTGTAAAAATAATGGCAGATAATGGATCTGAGAAAATCTGTGTCAGAAGATCAGAATGCAAAAAAGCCCCCACTTCTGACACCTCGGAAAAACGCTTCAGCCTTTCTCAGATTTCAGCCAAAGTTTTAACAAATTAAGTCTTAGAAAGCTGGTGGAAGAATTAAACCCTTACCAATATGAGTCAATGGAAAGAAAGCCACTAACTTCAGTGCTAGTGGTAGCATTTCCTAAATGTGCCTGTTACTAAAGGGCTCATTCCTTTCATTTGTCCTACAACATAAGTCATCATTTGTGCCTTTATAAAATGATGGCAAAACACCATTAAATTTCAATAGCAGTGTGATATATTCACTTTTTGCAGGTGTAAATGACTATGCAAAATGACTATATCTAGGTTCAAAATATTTGCTTGAAGGACAAGCTAGGTATGTGTGCGGACCCTGTTCTCCAAAGGAAGGAGCAAGCAGGAGTGCTCCAATAACGTGCAGTGAATATTTGCCTGTGTTGGCAGCACTAAAGTACAGTTTACAGAAGTTGTTAAACTCCAATTTAAAAAGCAGAAAAACTTCTGCCGTGTTGCTATTTTTCTTTTTTTTTTTTTTCTTTTGTAATCAGAATCTTTGACAGCCCTGACAGATACTAATGATAACAGTGACACATGAGGTGCTGGGAGAAGCAGTTTTGCACAACTTTAGAGGCAGCAGTTATAATTAAAGA
The DNA here is from genome assembly GCF_000690775.1 of Eurypyga helias. Classification (NCBI taxonomy): domain Eukaryota; kingdom Metazoa; phylum Chordata; class Aves; order Eurypygiformes; family Eurypygidae; genus Eurypyga; species Eurypyga helias. Next base: position 50,501 of record NW_010267378.1, read on the forward strand.
AAAAATCTCTCATAGATCATAGTATTTATTTTTCAGCAAAGCTTTTTTTTTTTTTAGGGTCTCCTGGCCAGTCAGTCTTTTACTGTTTCCAGTGTGTCTTTAAAGTACCAAAAACATACAGGAAAAGGATTATAGTTGCTAGAAGTTTTGTATATCCTTGCATTTACTGCGGCCCCACAGAATAGTCAAAATGGGTTTCTCCTGCATTCATAAACAATAAATCTTTTCCAGTGTCAACTCTTCTGGAGCAGGAACTACCTTTTAGTTTTCTAGATTATGCAGCAGTCAAGTGTATAATTGCTTCTAAAGTAATAGAAGTTATGTTTCACAGCAGGTGCTGAAGTTGCATGAAGAATCTCTATTTCAGTGAAAGGCAAATGTCATGAAAAAATTAGTCTTTTAGCCCCTACCATCTTAGAGATTTGCAGGTGTCCTCAAACAATGAATGCTAATTCTGGTAAACAGCTTCTTGTCATAGATACTGCTGTCTAAAAAGTGCAATACAATTTAAAGAAATATTTGAATTCATTCATATTCAAAACATTTGAGTGATACATCCTGAAGCACGAGGCCAGAAACTATCCATCTTGTTTGTTGTTATCATTTTTTTTTAAATGCTGTAGCACAATGTGTTGCTACCTAGGGTATCTAGATGCAAAAACTATTTGAGTGGTGACACCTGGAACTAAACTGGAGTGACTTCTCTAATTAGCAGGTGGTTTCTTGCCTGAATTCATGCCTGTTGTGCTAGCTTAGTTCTAGGCAGAAGGGCTGTGTAGATATCAAGTGAGGAGGACTGTTTTCACAGGGGGTATTGTATCATCTGCTGTTGTTCCTAACCCAACAAATCTTTTGAACTGCTGTGTGTATAATTGCTGTAGGTCTGTTTGTCTCCACCATTATTTCACAGATTTTTACATCATTATTTTCAAGCTGCTGTTCTCTCACCTTTTCTTTTTGCAATGGCATATGAATCAATGTTTACTTGCAGTATGCTGTATGTAATTATTCTGGCTTGGTTATCTTGCTAGTTGCAAGGAAGAAAAGTCCCATCCCCACTCCCTTCCTAATGTCTATGTAAGCCCTATTTAAGCATGGGGGGGGGTGTGTGTGTGGGATATTCAGACAGCTTTTGACATGGTTCCTGCATTTTGGGAAAAGCAAGGGTTTCAAAATAATGACGTGCTCTCTCCCCCTGATCCCCTTTTCCTGTGTCAGAAAATGAATTTAAAGGAAATCCCAGTAAGATTTGTTGCACATAGCCTGAATAAGTGGACAGGTTACTCTTGTTGGGGATTCCCCTTCCCCTCTCCACCCATTTTATTCAAAGAATTCCACTGGAAAAGCATTGTCTTTGTTTTTTCCTTTGATGCTCTGCTCTTTGGTTACACTCGCCATAGTGTCCTGTTTTTATTTTTGCACATCCTTATCATTTTCTATGTCATCAGTGGGCTTGATGTGTTTGATCCTTGCTTGCCAAAGGGAAGGAAGCATTGGCACCGTCAGTGTTATGAGCTCTGCTGAGAATAGTTGTGTCCCTTTCCATCTCAGCATTTTTGGTACTGTATTTTCATCAGTGGCAAACAAACAGGAGATTTAAGATAATGGAAGATGTTATGATAAATGTTACTGAAAGAAGATATAGATGATTTTATTTAAATACATTGTTGCTCTTTTTTGTGGGTGTGAAAGATTTCAGAGGAAGAAATTAAATTGATTATTTGCCATAGAAGTTTTGCCAATAAATCAGAAAAAAAGCTACTGCTCCTACTCCAAATATGAGGGACATAGGTTGATGTAGTGGTTAAGGCATTGCCCCAGAGGTGGGACACTGCTATAGGTTTCCTCTGTGACTTCGCATATGTCACTTTGTTTTCTTGTGAAGTTAGAGCTGGAAGATGGCAATATATTCCTCCCTTACAGTGGGCTTACAGAATTAATACATTAAATGTTGTGGACATTCATACATTAAGAAAACTGAGTATGTACCTACAAGAAATGAATGTATTAATGGACATACTAGCTTAGAGAGATTCACATCTAAACTTGCACTACAGGGCAAGTACTGAGTTCTCTTCCTTTATATGTTACCACGTTTCGTTATGTGCTACTGCAGCTGCATGAAGTGCAAAATTCCTAACCGTGCACACACTAAAGTAGGGTCAGTTCCACTGAAAATAATTCCTTCTTATTATGGAGATCTAAAATGTTTAATTTCAATTGTGCATCATGGATATTGAACCTGCATCCTTTGTTAAGGGCGTTTTTCATTTCAGAGGTCGAACAGCTAGAAGTATCTGCTTTAGGTCTGTGCATGAGGGTTTCTGGCATCGTACAAAACCGTGGCTGGTAGATGATGTCCACTGAAATAAGTTCTTATGAAAAGCATTGCTCTTGGAAATAGTTACCTTTTACTTCAGATAGCAGCAGTGATTGGTGAGTGCATGCTTAAGTGACAGATATTAGAATGACGCAAGCAGGACTAAGCAGTGCTGTCTAAGGAACTGTGGAGTAGCTCACCTTCATTTGTGTTGGTGGTGGTCTTACCTTCCCCAGAAACTGCCATTTGTCAGAGCCATGAGGAAGCTTCAGGAACAATTCTGTTGGCTCTGCTGTTCAGCTGCTGGAATAGATGTTGATGATTCCTGTTACTAAACATTGTCATTGGACTGAGTAGCTCACTGTCCAAGGTCAGATGTGTACCTTGAGGAACTCTGAATCTCAGTTGCCAGCTTCTTTATGCTGACAAGTGATCTGTGTGCTCTTCTTAGGCAGATATTCATTCTATAACACAATAAAATATTTAAAATTAAACACTGTATCATCTCATATTAAATAATCTAATTTATAGTGATGCCCTACATAAGCGTCAGTGATATTAGGTTACAGAATACAAGATAATCCATCAAGCAGAACTTAAAAGCAGAATCATAGTTCCATACTAAATGGTACATTTACTGATACATTCTTTAATAATACAAGGCAGTTATAAATTAAAATAACCCCATTAGAATCCAGGGCAAGGAAATCCAAGCAGACATGACTCTCTCTTTGTTGAGGTGAAATAAACCCTCATTTCTTCCCTGAAGAACAAAAATAGGACAGCATATTTTTCTTGAAACATGTATTTTTAAATCTCCAGAATCATGATAATTGCTTATTTGGCTGGACTCTGGCAGATTCTAGGTGTGACTAGAATCCATACGTGTTGTGGACTAGCCTGCTCAGAGAATACAAATGGAAGTGCACTGTGTTTGTAATGATGCAGTGTCAAAAATGTAGAGAAGCTTGTAGAAACCTGAGAAGAATATTAATGTACTTAAGACTTAAACTGGCTGAAGCAACACAAAAAGTTTCTGTGCACAAATTAAAAGGAAAAAAAAAAAGTTGGGAATATGTCTCCAGATCATAGAATTTGGTCATTACTCCTGTAGCCCATTTTATGGGACTTCATCTCAAGTATCGGTTTTGCCAATTGTGGATTGTCTCTAAAGGCCTTAAAAACCACAGAATCTTGCAAACTCTTCTGCTTTCCAAAGGGAGCCTTAACATTTCATGGAGAAAAGGTCTCCAGACTTTGCTGAATACTGTAGACACACCACAAATGTGATTTAGTAAGAATGATAATCTTAGAAAAACCTTAACTCTTCTTTACAAGGAATTGCAATATATAGGCTTTATAGAACGTGCTTTTATTTAAATAAATATCTTACTTATAGCAGATCTGTATTTTCCCTAAACTTTCTTTTGCTGCTGATGTACCTATAGAAGCCATTCTTATTGCCCTTCATGTCCCTCACTTAATTCAGCTTCAGCTGAGCTTTGATTTCCTGATCCCATCCATGTACAGACAATGTCTCTATATTCCTCCCAGGTCGCCTGTCCCACCTCTACCTCTTGTATACTCCCTTGTGACGTTTGTGTCAGGAGCAACGTACTCATCCGTGCAGGCCTCCTGCTTCCTTTTCTTGGTTGTGTACACATCAGGAAACACCATTTTTAAATCTGGAGGAGTTGATACTTGAAAATCCAACAACTTTCCTGGACCCCCTTTTCTCTCCAGGGCTGTATCCCATGGGATTCTTCCAAACAAGTCCCTAAGCAGAGGAAAGCCTGCTCTCCTGAAGTCTAGGGCTTAATGCTTTTTGCTGTGATCTTTCCTCTCATGGTCTTGAACTTCACCACCTCATGGTGTGTGCAACTTTCATGGCATGGCATTTTCATTTCATGAGGGACATGACTTCCCCCAGCTTTCACTTTCCCTTGCTGTTTCTTGATCACATGTGTCAGGCATTGTCATGAATGCCCTCCACAGACCTCCTGGGTAGACTTGTGCCCAAGTTGTTGTCCCTTCAGTAGATAATGGTTAAGGTCCTGCATGAGGACCAGGGCATTTGGATGTGAGGTTTCTTCCAGTTGTATGATGGAGGCCTTATCTACTTCTTCCTAACCGGTCAGTTCGTAGCAGACACTCACTACACCACTACCACCCAGTCCTGATCTATAAACTCTCATCTGGCTCTTCATGCATCACCGAGCTCCATCCACCTCTGCTTTTCTCACTCATGTAAAGGGAAACTCCCCCTTCTCAGCATCCCAGCCTGTATGCATCCATCTCAGCACTATAGTCATGTGAGCTATCCCACCACATTTCTATGGTCCTATTGGGATTGTAGCTCTACAAGTGCACACAAACCTTAATTCCTCCTCTTTAATCCCCACACTGTATAAATTCATTTGCAGGCATAGAGAGGCACCCAGCTGTGATAGCTACCCAGAAAAAATAGGAAAGCCTTCCCCATGGAGCTGTGTGCTCAGCTTCTCCTTATTTTTGGGCATTGTTTGAGGTAGGCCTCCTTCAGATCTGTCCACATCTTCCTTTTCTTGCCAGCCTGGTCTACCACTTCCTTGCCTGACTGTGGGCCATCATCTCCCTCCTCTGTTGTTCTGGGTTTAAAACTCTCCTCCCCAGGCAGGACAGAGCTTCCAGGCCCAGAACTGTGACTTGGTCTGTAGCTGCAGATCTGTCAGCAGAACAGGACCCTTCTTCATGGTCTCTGAAGTCACCAGCTTCCAGCCTTCATCTTCACAGGAGTCTCCATTTACCAGCCCAAACAGCTTAGGCTCTGCCTGCCCCTCGTTTTGTGCAGGGTCTGAGAGAAGATCCTTTGACACCCTTTTTGACACTTCTGATGTTGCAGTGTTCTGACCTTCTCCCACTGCTCCTTTACTCACTCCACCCATGCCCACCTCCTGCAGGCAAGGTGATCATTTTCCCCAGCCCCAGAAGAAGTCACCTGCAGATCTGGAGAGCCACATCCTCTCTCGGAAGTCCTTAAATGGGACTTAGACACTGTTCATAGAAATAGAAAGTATTTCTTTATTTTAGACATGAAGGAATGCTTTTCCATTCTCTCTAGATTCTTTGTCATCTGTTGATCAGGTGATGAAAGCAAAACTAAGTTCTTCATGTTTATTTTACAAGGGATATTAGCAATTTCCAAGATATATGGCTAAAATCAGGAGATTTGCACGATTTACAAGTGGTGACTCTTCTGTACTTTCTTTCCTAGATATGTAATCAAAGCCACCGGAGGGAGCAGATTTTTCATTTGTCTTTTACAGTAACTCTGATGGTTTTCCTTTGCAGAATCAATTACATTTCCTTTCATTGCATTGATTTCCATGTAGTTAATCTCTTACACTCCTGATATCAGATGCACACAAGCCTTCGATGTCCAGTGACAAGTCATGAATACTGGTTTTGATGTGTTTATGCATCAGCACGATTCTTACGTGCATCAATTTACTACTGTATTCTCTGGTTTCAGTGGCCCCCTGAGGGGATTTCAGCATGTCTGTCTTGAAAGCTTTCATGCAGAATTATTTTAAAACTGGTGTAGCCCTTACTTTGGTTAAACTCCACCTTTGTCCATCTCTAGGCAGGCTAAAGTTGAATTAAAATAAACCTTATTTATTTGTTGTGTATCTTCAGAAACTGCTATGTCTTCTAAATCCTTGCTTTGGTAAGGAGTTAGCTTCTTACTCTGAATTAAAGCAAAGATAAACCCTACTATGAAAAACTGAAACTGTAGCCTTTTCTGTCAATAATTTATCAAGATGTGATTCCCTGCAATGTGTTGATTGCGTGGAAGAGTTTTGTTGGTTCATCACCAGTTTTAATAATGATATTTGGATCTTGTACAGAAAGCAGGTTGATTTTAGAATTCTTTATCTCACTCCTCCATCATCAATGTTGTCTATTTCTTTTCTAATTTGTGAACATGAACCATTTGATGGAGAGAATGAAAATATTTTGAAGTTTTTTGTCTTTCCCCCCCCCCTACCTGTTATTAAGCTATACTTAAATAGCAACAAGAAAAGCCTAATTAAAATACTAGTTCTCATTATGTAAGCTCACTGGTGAGGAGCAATTTATGGTTTTATTACCCTTTTTGAAGAACTGATAAGAGTTGGCATAATCATGTCATATGCATTAAGAACAACACATTCATTGCAGAATGCATTAATGGAAGCTATTTGAACATCAAAGTTTGCGTTTTATGAGGTTCAAAAGAAGAAATTTGCAGAGTATTCATTAAATAATGCATAGTCAATCAGCAACAAGCCTTAGAACTGATTTTTAATGGATCACATTTTTTTCTACTGCAGTTGATGTAAGAATGATAACTGCAAAGTTCTAAGACCTTTCTGGTACAATGCTTGTCAGATTTCCTTGATATCTCAGAGTGAAAACACAATTATCATATCTGCCTCAAGATGTTGCATGGACAAGGATGGGCATGCTAATTCTGTGTAGTAAGGACAAGTTAAGTTTTAACCTGGATAAAACATCAGGGAGTCTTTCTTTGTCTCTTTGCAATTTTTAATTTTCACAGTCCTCAGCCTCTAAGAAAAACAAAGCTGGCTTCAGAAGAGATATCTCCAAAATATTTGGATGGAATTAGAGAGCACTAGAAATGGAGGGGAGAAGGGAGAAGTCTTTCTGTGTGTGCATTTCCAGGAAGAGCTTGATCGTCATCATGACTATTCGTGTTCATGATCTTAACATTTCCAAACCCCAGTTACATGCTGTGGCTCTGTTGCAGACCTCAACCAGTTACGTAGCATATTAATTAAGAGGTAATACTTTTCTAATTCCTGGACATATTGGGAAGCTGGATCAGTGTCTCTTTCTGAGGCTTTCAGACCAATGTGATGTGTAACAACATGTAAATACATAGATAGTTAATATACAGTTCGGCACAAAAGTTTCCTGTCACTCACACACACACACACCCCCTCCAAAAAAAAAAAAAAAAGGAAGTTTAAATATTTTAAGGAAGTATCTTACACTGAAAATTAAAAACAGTTCCTCTGGGACTGTTGTGGTGAGTTGACCTTGGTTGGGTACCAGTTGCCCACCAAGCTGCTCTGTCAGTCCCCCTCCTTGATGGGACTGTGGGGAAAATACACTCAAAGGCTCATGAGTAAAGGTAAGGAGAGGGAGATCACTCAGCAATTACCATCATGGGCAAAACAGACTCGACTTGGAGAAGTTAGTTTAATTTATTGCCAGGTAATTGTAACAGACTGGGATAGTGAGAAATAAAACAAATTAAAAACACCTTCCCTTCCCCCCACCCCTCCCTTCTTCTTGGACTTCATTTGGCTCCTGATTTTCTCTACCTCCTCCCCCCAAGCAGTGCATGGGGATAGGGGTTAGGGGTTGCAGTCAGTAATGTCCTCCTCAGGGGAGGATCCTCACACTCTGCCACAGCTCCAGCGTGGGGTCCCCCACATGGGAGACAGTCTCCCATGAACTTCTCCAATGTAAGTCCTTCCCATGGCTGCAGTTCTTCATGAACTGTTCCAGTGTGGGTCCCTCCCACAGTGTCACAGCCCCCTTTGGACATCCCCCTGCTCTGGTGTGGGGTCCTCCCTGGGCTGCAGGTGGGTCTCTGCTCCCCCGTGACCCTCCATGGCTGCAGGGCACAGTTGGCTTCACCACGGGCTGCATCACGGGCTGCTGGGGAATCTCTGCTCCAGCTCCTGGAGGACCTGCGACTCCTTCTCCACTGACTTTGGGGTCTACAGAGCTGTTCCTCTCACGTATTCTCACTCCTCTCTCACGTCTGTTGCACAGCGTTTTCACCCTTTTATAAATATATTGTTACAGAGGCACTACCAACATCACTGATGAGCTCAGCTTTGGCCAGCCGTGGGTATGTCCTGGGGCCATGTGGAACTGGCTTTGTTGGACATGGGGGAAGCTCCTCATGTGTTCTCACAGAAGCCACCCCTGTAACTCTCTTTCCCCTGCTGTTATCAAATCCTTGCCATATAAACTCTATGCAAATGTTCACATGTACTCATGATTGATTGATGAGATAATTGACAGAAAGGAGGGAGGAACCTTAAATTGCATGTAGGTTGATTTCAGGCAGTTGAATCCCCATTTATACACCAGTGTAATCCGGTTCTGCACCATTCAAGGACTGTCTAACCTTACAAGAGTGCATTTACCTCAAATGATTAAGTTAATTTGCCAACATATTCTCATAGGGCTTGTGTGATGACATGGGTGGCTGTTGCTTAAGAAATTTGATGTGATTAGGGTTTAGGTAGAAGAGCACAAGGACTTGGATGTGGTAAGGACTATGAGCAACAACATGGAGGTGATGTTCACTGAACATATGCTACAGTCCTTTTTCTGGGGCTGTGCTGCCCTGCAGCAGAAGGCGGCTTTCGGAGACTTTGAAGGATGTGCACGAGGAAGGTAGAGTCTGACTTATCAATTGGAGGTCTGGGAGGATGGTTTCTTCTCCAAGATTTTTTTTCACCATGCATTTTATTAGTTTTTATTCCCATACTGACCTATTGATGGTCTAATTTGAATGCTTGCTTATACTGCCATTACCCTCAAAGAGTTAATGGACCAGATACTGAGTTAACAAAGTCATCTAACATGGGCTATTTGTACACAGTGGAAGTGGTAGATACCTAAATCTACGTGAACTGCATTGATTGACTTTATTTGGACTTGGGAGCACCCAGAACACCATAAAAGCTGCTGGAGAATTATCCATTGATGTTAGGCAGGTTTTATCTTCCTTTATGCCTTTATTTGGTACATTCATCTCTCTGCCGAGTCTACTTGGCATCTAAGGCAGACTAGATCATGCCATCTACGAAAGCCTACAGAAAGTCCTGCACAAGATGAGGCAGTATTGAACCCTAGCAGTGTACACTGGCAATATACAATGTCAGATGTACAGAGCACAGTACAGACAAGAAGTATTTTTCTTTATTATTTAGCAAAAGGGATTTTACAGTAGCTGTAGGTCTGCCTTTGCAGTATGAGTTCAACTAAGTTATGATGTTGAAGCTGACCATGAGTCTGCCAAGAAAGTCAGGGGTGAAGTCTCGCTCAAATATTCACACCAAAAGAGAAGACACCAGAAATTTTGGATCTGGTCTTTGTCTCCTGTACAGCGAGGCATAAAACTGAGCTTGACCCCTTCTGTTGTCTTTTTACGTTAATCTAGAACTGCTATGTAAAGCAAGAATAAAATAACATGAGAGTGATGTCCATACATTTTTTAATTATTATTTTTCTTTCTAAAGCTTCTTATTTTCCAGTTAGCTGAAACAATTGTGATCATTTGATAGAAAGCACTGTTTTGATGTCATAAAACCGAAACAGTAAAAAATATTATATAGGTATTTCGTAATATCATCTAATATCTTTCTAGCCCAGAATGTGAAGTAATCCAAGACATTTCTTTTTGATGAATAGCAGAAGTTCAAAAGCTTTTTCTTAATTTATAAGATACATTACACAAAAATCTTCCTTGTGCTGCTTCAGTTATCTTTTATCTTGATTATGGTTGACATTTTTAGGGTACAAGGCACTGTAGTTAGGAGGATAATTTTAAATTCTCTATGAGGTGCTGCAGTTTGGCTCTGAATTATACGAGAGACAGTTTGAAGTCAGAGCACTACATTATTTTTCCATTGCAGCTACTGGATACCTCATGCAGCCTGATTAGTGCAATGAAGCTTTGAAAGACAAAACAGTGAAGACAGAAAACATTGGCAATGCTTTACAAATCGAAGGGCAGGAACAGGTTGTCAATTTACCTTTTTTATTTTTCCTGTAAATTCATTTAAAATTTAATACCGTACAAAATACTGCAAAACCTTCATTTTCTGGGAGAATCCAGGCAAGGGAAGGATTGCATTGCTTGAATAACTCCACTTGATTGTGTGCCTGTAGCAGAAGAGCCCCCACCCAAGCATCCCAAGCACGGTTAGCTCTTGGACATAGAGATTTGGATTTCTTTAGGCCCAAAGTATCTTATTCTGATTAGTCTTCCTGATTTTTATGTACGTTTAGGTTTCAACAACACTCCCGTATGCAGACTAGCTAACATACAAAATTCTTTCCTTTGCGTCCCTCATCTTGCTCCTCTGCTTACTAAAATTAAGGTAGAAAAGATAAGGTAGTATCTTTGCAGATTCTCACAGATTCACAGAGGGCTAGGGGTTGGAAGGGACCTCTAGAGATCACCTAGTCCAACCTTCCTGCCAGAGCAGGATCACCTAGAGTAATCACACAGGAGATCTTCTGCAAAATATTCTTCACTTTAAAAAAAATATTAATTGTATGCAGCTTTTCTTAGTTTAAAAGGAATAAAAGCAAGCAACAGTTTGTCATACTTTTTACCTTTAGGCAAACTGGCTGTAACTGCTGCCAAAATTTAAATTAGGATCTATACTTTCTTCTGGAATCTTTCCAGCTCATCTTTAGGTGAAACACATACCATAATAGAGTGTGAAACAGAAGCTGAAAGCAAATATTTTTCCCAGTTCTGTCTTTTCATGAGTGTAACATGAGAAATTGCATTCTAGTATCGTGGTAAAGATACCTAACATTTATTCCACTATCCTCAGGTGTATAAAAACCCATCTGTAAATGTCTAATAAATTATATTAACTGTTTGTCTTTCAGTCTAAATGGCTTTCTGGTGCCCTGTTCAGTATATCTTTCCAGTCTGAATGAAGTTTAAAAATACTTGAAAAACCAAGAACACTACTTTGAGCAGGATGCGGTTCACTTTGGGGTGAGGAGGGAACAGGATCTCTGTCAAACACAGGACAAAGCATTTAAACAGATGCTAAAGACCGATGTCGTAGAATAATATTTTTTCAAATAGCTGGCTAAAGTTTTGCTTGCTGATCAGCACTTAAACACCTGAATAACCAGCCTGATTCCCAAAAGCATTCTTACCTAACGACTCACATGAAAGTAAGTTTCTTTAAAAGAACAGGAGGCTTATTTGGGAGTCATGTTAGGCTCCTTTCCTGGAAATCTTGTACTGGAATTCTTATGATTGTTAAGAATTTTATATTTATAAATTCTTCTCCAAGGTGGAATTTCTTACCCACAGACAGCACTAGCTGTGCGAGCAGGGGTTTGCAGAGGCAGGCTTAGGTACCTGATGGTGATCCCTGGTGTGGGCCTGTCCTTGCCCTCTCTGAGGAGCTGGGAGGCCCCGTAACATTTTGATCGTGGAATCTTTCGGCAACTTGAATCCACTGGATTTTTGACACAGGAGAAGAAAGGTTTCCAAACATGAGCTGGGGGCTCTGGCAAGCTGCATCCATGCTGGCATGCTGGTGGGACCCCACATGTACCTTCATCCCACCCACCCTGGTTCCTGTAGGAAGGCGATCGGCTGAACAGGGAAGAAGGTCTACACATCCCATTGGGTCTTTGGACCATATGCATCTCCTTCCCAGCCAAAACGCTGGTTGTGCCTTGTTTGTCACCCAACATGCCACAATCACATAGACTGCCTCCTGTTCAATAGTACATGTTGTCTTGTTGCATCTGCATTAAAAACTGGATTCCCATTTATTTAATAGGTTGCCATCTGAGTTTCAAGGAAACAGGAACAGCTGGAAACAAGCAAGAAAGCAGTTTCCAGTAGCCAGTTCACTCACCACCTGGCATCACCATCAGCTCTGCAAGCTGCCATACTGTGTCTTGGACCATTTTTTCCAACTCCTGAGTGATACCATTCTTCATTTCATGCCCTCTAACTCACTTTTCAACTTCTGAAATGAAGACAGGAGAGAGAAAAATAAAGCTTGTATCAGAGGACCAAGGCTTCAGTTTGTTATAAATTAGCATCTTTTTATTAGTTGATGGCATTGAAGGCAAGCTGTGGAAATCCTTTTTTGACAAAAGACGCTATAAAAATGTGATATGTGATTTTGTACTGCCAATTATTGTGAAAGCAAAATGCAACATTTTATAATGGAGCGACTGCTTAATGCTGTTCTCTTTTTCTTTTTCCCTTCAAATCAGATATTTATCTTTGAGAATAACATCTATTACTGTGCCCATGTGGGGAAACAAGCCATCCGAGTGGTCTCCACAGGAAAGGAAGGTGTTATTTTCAATGGGCTCAGCGACTGGCTCTATGAAGGTAGGACATGACATTCAGGGCAGCAGTTAGTTATGAGTTTAAGTTACACTCTAGATTTACAGAAATGGATGGAATTAGATGCTCAGCATTGCATTTCTGGGGACTGGTGGACCATGGAGCTGAAAATCTGCTATCCTAACAGTTGTCTGAAGTGCTGGACTGGAAATAATGTGAAATGATGCAAGAATTCTGTTTTCAGGCTGTTTTTCTTTCCCTTAGTCCAAAGGTAATAAATCACCAAGCTTTAATGAACAGAACTGCTTCATTATTTAATGGCAGCTGCAATCACTCATAGATGTGCCAGTTTTCAAACCACAGAAAAGGACAGAAATGGGGAGAGAAAGGTGTTTTATTTTAAAGGTAGAAGTGAGGAAACTATTTTACTTGATTGGTTGTTTTCAACATCACTCTGTGGGCCCTGGAAGTTGCCCAGATCTTGCTACCTAAAAAATTTCTAAAAGCAGACAGGTTTGGCTTCTTTCCCTTGAAAAGGGGCCTGATGGGGTAGAGGGTCATCACTGGAACACTGCTTTACTTTGGTCCTTTCAGCTGGCAAATGGCCCTTTAGCTGTCTGTGAGCAGCTGCTTGCAAAATAAGCTCACCTGCTCACTAGCTTAGGAAAGGATCCCAGTTATACCCAGTTCTTTTGGGGGGATTTTATAGGCTTTTAAGCTAATAGTTTATCAGAATTAAAGTTTATATAAGTAACATATCTATATAAACATATACACAACCTGCGTGTCTCCCTCTGTTGCTGGCTAATGGTGCCAGCAGTTCCCTTTCACAGGATCATGGTTTTTGGACATGGCAGTGTCCCTTTCCTGTGTCACAGTTTCTCTGTAAAGTCACACTTTCTCCTGCAGGTCCCAGCACAGTTCCAAGTTTCTTACCTCTACAGAAAGAAATGTACATATACATCTATTAACTGTGCTCTGTTGGCTGTGTCCAGTTTCCTCAAGGCTTGATGGAACAGAATATGTTGCAAAATGTCATTCACCATTAATTGGTGTAAAACTATGAATCACTCCTTAAATTACTCTGTGTCACAGCTAAACTGGGGCAGTTGGACTCAAAAATGAGGGTGTTTGTTTGTTTGTTTGTCACTCCCAGAGAAGTTGGTCCAATCAATCAGTACACAAACTCATCAAACACCTCAGTGGAAAAAGATGATGGCAGTTTAGATTACTTCTGCTATTTAAATGTGTGTTTACAGTGTACCACAGAATATTTGCAAGTTAATGTCCTTCATGTGAAGCACTTTGTAACCAGAGGAGTGGCTAAGAACTTACAAAATGCTAATTCTCTTTAATTTTTTTTAATTTATTAATTTGTTTCTGAAGCTGTGGGTCAGCCTGTTTTGACTCTGTAGGTCAAATGTGCATGTTAGTACCCGTACTTTGCTGATAAACATCATTTAGTACATAAGGTCTTCTCGCAGAGTCGCACACAGCACCGTGCTGAGAGGAGTTTGTCAAGCCGGTGAACTCCGAGCACAACGGCAGGTCCATGATGACACTTGTTTCGCTGACGCGTAGTTTTATTCAATTACGGGATTGCTCAGGCAATTTCTTGGCTGACATTGACTTTCAGGTTTGTCCTTTATAATGAACTTTCTTGTGAACTTTATGTTAATGTACTGGGATAAGAAATGAATCTGTGATCCTTGGATACGAGGATCTGGCTATACCAAGCCAGATTCTGGAAGCTCTCTGCACAGCATGCCAAGAGTAGGACCACTGAACCTCTATTCACTGGGAGTATGTTTTGATACAGCATCACTTTGGAAATGTCACTTTGTGTTCAAGTACAGCTTACATTGAAATAAAAACTTCTCTTACTTCACAAGCAAGGTGTAGAAGGTCCCAGAGGACAACCTAAAATGTAAACTTTCCCCAGTGATGGGGTGCAGAATCCAAAATCAAATCCAGAGCTGGACTGTGTGAGCTGAGCTCCATCTCTTGCACTACGTCACTTGTGCTGTCCTCGTGGAGGTAACTTGGGACTGGCATCAGAGCTGAGAGTTCATGATGGATGCATGAACAAGCTGTGGGATAGTGGGATCAGATGGGTGTGCAGTGTTCAGATATCAGCACTCTGTATGCATGGATGGATGGAACAGGATCTAAAAAGAAATTACATGGTGGTAAATGGGTAAGGACCACTGGGAGATGGATGACACCTCCTCACCAGAGTCCATGGGAATTCAGGCATCGTTGTTACTGAGGCTGAAGTTTTACCCTAGCAGGAGCTGGGTTGGTCTGCCAACGTGCTCTTACCAGCACTTTTTTTTTTTTTCCCCAAATGATCTCCTTTTCTTGGGTGCCTTCTCTTCAGTGGGATAAACAAAACCAGCATTTTAAATCCCAATTCACCTGATTGCAATTGCTGGGTATCTGGATAAGGAAAAAAATCTACCACCTCCAGGCTGTTTTTCCTCTCCCTCTATTCCCATTGATGTTTATAGCCATATCTTCCCCACCGCCCTAGCAGAGCTGGGTGGGATGCTCAGCCCCATGTTTGTTTGCACTGCCGCCGTCTCAGCGAGCTACCCAGATGAACGCTGAGCATATGCAGAAATCGCGTTCCATCTGTGCAGCCATCTCCAGCAGACAGTCTGCAGAGAGGCTGCGAGAAACGCTGAAAGGGGATCACAGAGAGTTCATCGCGCTTCTCTTCCCTCGCCTGCTCTTTTTGTTGCTGAAGTTCACCACCCCCGGCAGCAGCAGCTGAGCCTCCCGCAGCGCCCGCCACCTTACCGTGACAGCTCACGACAGCTCACGACCTGCTCCTCACTTTCCCTAAACGCAGCACGCACGCATACACAAATCTTGGTGTTTTCTATTTGAGGAAGCTAATTTTTAAGGTCTTCTGTCATAACGGGCAAGAACACATCAACAAAAATCCCCCCTGCCCCCTTTCCGATACCTGTTTGCACAGCACGCTGCACAGATCGCAGTCCCAGCAGTGCCACCATTCCGGGTAATTCCTGATGCTTGATAGGAATGGTAGACCCCGAGGGAATGCTTTTCTTCATAACGTGGCTGCTTTTGTCATGGCAGAATAGATGCACTGTACTATTAATCACAGGTTTTTACTAAGTCTGGAAGCAGAGCAGATCTAGAGTAAATTTGACAGGCTTTTTGCCCTGGAAAAATGCAGAAGTTCATTTCAATTCAAGTTAAGTTCTGCTTTTGTAAATGTGCCAAAGGGGAAAAAAATTTCTTCGAGGTATTTATGCTGATCTGTAGACTTTTGATAGTATAGTGAAAAACATTTCAAATCAATCAGAACTTAATCTACTTAGTGCATTTAGCTGGAGGGTTATAGATTGATACATAGATTACTGTAACATGAAAGCATAGATTAAACATGGCTTTTATTACTAAAATAAGCACTGACAATGTTTTTGTAGTTTGACTTAAACATTTTCAGAGCTGTGCCTGGTAGATGCTTAGACAAAAGTGAAGTGATATCCTATAAAAGAGAGTTTAAAGTGCAGCTGAAACCAGCTAAGCATTTAAATGCATAGCACCGTCAAAGAAAAAGCTTGCTGTATGATCGTTGTTGGTTTGAGAATATGTTTTAGCAATAATAAGGCTTAAAGATATGTTTTAAACAAGTGGTTGGTATAACACAGAATACTTTTAAAACAATAGGATGAGTGTTTATATGTTGGTTTTATTTATAGTATTTTTATTAAAGTATTTTAGATTTTAACAAGTAAATTACAGGTAAAATTCATTTCCCTTAAGCACTTTGCTACAGGGCTCATCAACAGAAATGAATTCTGTCATGGTGTAATTGAAGTGTCTTCATTTGCTACCAGGCATGTGGGGAGATCCTTCAGATGCTGCAAGAAAGGTGGCAGTGAGGGGCTTTGTCAGAGATCGCCTGTCTGGTCTTGCCAAGTGACAGAGAGAAGGTTGTGATGTCCCTGTGCTGCAGCTTGGAAGCTTAATATTTGCGTTTGGGAGTGTGTGATGCTGAATCCTGGGAATGGGGCAGTAGGACCTCCCTCCATGCTGGCATACTGCTGCCAGGGCGAGGACACCCCATCAGGGTAATTCAGGGTCCCTTTACGTGGCTCTGCTGAGCAGGACAAGGACCTTTCCTGGAGCAGGATGTCACACGGTGGCGTGTGCTCCTGTCACCAGTGGTAGGGGAAGGAAGAATTTTCAGCTATAGATGAGCCTATCCTATCCATAGGGTGTGAAACTGAGGGTTTTCCTTGTATTTTGCTGCACATGCCCTGAAATGTAGGAGTAGTCCCTTCAAAGCTATTTTGCAACTTGATATGCAAAGCTTTGGTTTTTAGGGATTTTGGTTGCAAAAGGAAGGATTGCATGTGAGTTCCTCCCTCATCCTATGTCACTGTCAGAGCAATGAGAAGGGTTTGTGCTGTGAGTCTCTAAAGATCGTCTCAAATTGAGCATCCCTGTGCCAGACTTTATCGTGACAGCATGGCTGTGATGTCTCATCTGGACACCTCCTCATCCTCATGAAAGTGAGAACCACATCTGGCACCCAGGTACCAGATGTAGCTCACAAGGCACGTGTTTAAAACTCTTATGCGCTATGAGCTACACGTATCATAGAATCATAGAATGGT
>NW_010267379.1:0-3839 GCF_000690775.1 Eurypyga helias
CCCTTCCAGTGCAGGGAGTGTGTCGTCATCCGTTCTGGCGGCAGGGCGTGGGCGTTGCTGCTGGGGATGGCTCTAAACAAACTGTTTTTAGGTCACTCGGAAGTTCACGTTTGACAGCAGCTTCCCTCCTAGGGCAGGAAGCAAGTTCACTCTGTGGGTTTGAAACTTCTTTCAGCTTTTAGGTGGAATAGCTGTGTCTCCACAGGTGTACATAACTGGCTACAAATTCCGGTCTTTAGGACAGGAATCCCACAATTTTTAATGTCCAGAAAAGCCATAGGCTGTCTCTGTATTTTGAAACACGTTAAGAGAAGAAACTGAGCTGAGTTTTGAACTGCCTTCTGTGTGGTTGGAGGAAATTGTGCTTTACACCAAGACTTGAATGCCTTGATGGTATTAGAACTGGGGCCTTGATTGCTGAGATTTCCGTAACAAATAATAAGCAGCGTTTGTTGCTTGGTTAATTTTAAAATATGAGTTTTAACTTCTTGATTTCTAGGTAGGAATCGCTAAATTGAACAGCAATAACCATGGGAGATGCTGCAAAAGCTTGCTTTGCCAAACAAAATAAGGAACAGGAAATTTCACATCAAGAAGAATTTAAAGGAAGTCCCTTACAGAAAGACTTCAGAGTCATGGATGAATATGGAAATGGCCACAGCAATAAAATGGATACCAGCCTGCCAAAGAAAAGGGGAACACCAGGTCATTTCGTCAGCAGTCCTAGGCGAGGGCCACGTGGTGTTTTGAATAGCCCAAATTCACATAAGAACACAACTTACAGTCAAGGGTTAAAGTTAAATGAGACCCAGAGAGACCAAATGAAGAAGTGGGTACCCAATGACCACCGTGGTACTTCTGACACCTGGAAAGAGCACAGATCTGTTGCCTGGCTTCCTATGCATAGCAGGGCAAGAAAGGATTCCTTTCATGAGGTTGAAGGCGCTGGAAACAGAAGCACAGGACGACAACTTCAGGAAGACTTCATGAGTGAAGACATGCCGGACATGCAGAAAGCAAGCTCTGGTAATCAATGTGTTTGGTTTTTATATAGTTATCCAGTAAAGTAGCTTTCTGTGCATGTTACTGAATAGTAAAATTTCAAGATTCAGTCCTGAAGCAAAAAATGGTATATTGCAAACCACTGACTGTGTTATGCTGCAGCACTTCAAACAGATTGTTACAGCGAACGATACAGAACTTGTTTTATAAATTGTGTTGTCTTTGTAAGCTATTTTAAAAGTGATAGAAGTAAGTAGATTGTAGTACCTGTGTAGTGTCCCAGTTTGCAGTATTCTGGGTAAAATTTGATTGAATCAGCCAAGGCTTGTAAGGTATTTTTCAGTTAAGTTGATAAAGAGTAAGATTTCGGAGCTACCCGTGAGGTCTGTAACAGTCGTCTTAATGAAGATTGGAAACAGTGCCTTGTAGGTATTGAGACCTTCATACTAGCAGCAGTAATACAGCAGTAACATGAAAGTAATTCTCCATGCACAGTGAACTTCTCTATGGGAATTGGTACTAATAATGAGAGTACAAGCCCTAAGTATTGACATGCAAGGAAGGACAGGCTGAGGGAGCATAAAGTGATCAATATCATAGGGTCTTCATAGAAGGTGAGTACCAGAAGGAAGTATAAGTAGATCACAGCAGAAAGAGGAAGCTTTAAAGAAGAGAATATAACTTGGTAATATAAGAGAGACTGAATGCACACATGAGGTCCTGCTGACATGGCCTATTAACTAAAAGACAACAGATTTCTTGTTAAGATTGGGGGCCCAAAGACAGTAGTGATCTGCCCCCTTGCTAAGAAGGAAAACTATTGCTGGCTGATATCAGGAAGTCCAGGAATTAAATGTCCTTTGCCTTGATGTCAGCTGTCACTAAAAAGAGAAGCTGTGAGCAGGTGACCAGCGTCTCTCACTGTTAAAAGTAAGTTACGCGCGTAAGCTCAACCTCAGGTGAGGAGAGAGCACAGTAGGATGCTTTCAGAAGTTTGTTCTTGAATTTGCTGGGCCTATTGATCTTTTTTCTGTGAAACTTTAGGAACACACTGAAGGAAACTTTTGGAACCATCGACAGTCATACCTAAGAACTTACTTAGGAGAGGTGAGCTACTGGCGTGTAGGAAAGGGCCAGAGTCTCTTAAAAGTGGAATTAAAAAAAAAAAAAGCTATGCAACTTTAATCTTGGGAATCCATTCCAGAATAAATAATGTAACCTACTCTAAGTATTTGAAAGGTAACAGAGGGATGAATAGCAGTAAACATGGATTTGCCAATAAAGAAGTATGCCAAGTCCTTCTAATTTATTTCATTAAAATAGTAACCAGTCCCATGTGGACATGGGAGAAGCAGTTGGTAGATACTGCTAGTACTGTAGTACTTCAGACACTTGCATGACAGTAAGTAAACTAGAGGAAAATTCTGTAGATGAAATTAATGCCAGAGATTTGCAGAGCTCACTGGATCCCTGTACTCAGAAAATACTTACCAAAGTCTTTGCCAAAATGATAGGAAGCATTGAGCAAGCATCTTAAGAGGATTCTGTTCTGTTCAATCTGTTTATTACACTAATCTGATGATGAATGAAGACAGCGTGCTTATTATTTGTGTGGTTTTAAATTTGAATAAGTTGTGAAGCTGGTAGGAACTGAACGCAGAAAAGCAGGAAGGTTGATTGAAATAACTGCACAATTGGGGAAATGGCCTACATATAGGGTGAAATATGAGAGACGTGCAAATGCCATTGTTTAAGTAGGAATGCCAACTGTGCAAATAAAGGAGAAAAGCTATTATAAAGTAGTATATTTTTTTTTCTTTAGAGAAGAATCTGAAATTGTAGTGAATCAGAAGATGACAATGTGTAGTCAGTGTCATGGTGGTGTGAGGCATGAAAACAGATTTGCAGCATGAAGTATTTCTTACTCTGTAAGTCTTTGACCCAGTTGCAATAGTGTGTCTAGCTGTGGCACCCCATTTGAATGAATGAAATGGAAACAGTCCAGAGGAGAGCAAGAAGAACGCCAAGGCACATAGAAACCAGATGCTACACAAACTGTAATTCATTCCCAGTCTTTCTGCAAATGGAAAGGGTAGGGGGGCATAATGATAGTCTTCAACTATGTAGAAAGGTATTAGAAAGCTGATGCAGTAATATGACTTGTGTCTTTCCAATAGATGTGACCCAAAGCAATGGGCCTAAAGTTGAGCAAGAAAGGTTCAGGTGAGGAATAAAGAGAAAGTTTCCAATGGTGAAGCTAGGGAAGTACTAGGGAGGTTTTCTGGGCAGCTCGTAGAGTATGTACGAACAGGTTAGGTGAGCATTGCTCAGGACCGACAGAATTTATTTCATCCTGCTGCAAAGCACAGGCATGGTGGAGCTCACCTCTTGAGGTCTTTTCAAGGGCCTTAACTCTTTGTCAAGTAGCAAACAACTACTAAAAAAATTTCTTCTAGCATTGCATGAAAGATTCCAAGTAAAAGGAGGTTGTCCCTTTCCTTTACCTTTATGCCTTCTTCCTTATGAGCTTCAGTAAAGAGTTTACCACATCTCTGAGGCACTGATTTTTCTGCAGGAGCTTTAATGCACCTATTGTACTTTATTTAGTTGTTAACCTATAATTAGGTTGTTGCTACTGTAACTACCAAATATTAGAAGTATTTGTTTACTTTGTAAGTATTTTTTTAAGTTACTCAGTGGTTACAGAAATAATTGGTAAGTAGGTAGTTGTCACATGTTTTCCTGCAGACATTCATTTAATGCATATTTTCCAGCAAGTTCTGTCTACACTGATCAGTAAAAATGTAGTCAAACTGTGGTGGGTCTTAGGAGTTTCA
>NW_010267379.1:3870-9078 GCF_000690775.1 Eurypyga helias
TCAGCATAGAAAATTGAGATGTGTAAAGTTCAGAGACGAAGACTTCTGGTTTTGCTACTTTTTGCAAGTTCTCTTGGAGTACTGTCCCTGCAACCTCTTAAGCCTTACTTCTGTTGATTCCAGCATAAACTTCTGCTGCTGTTGAAAGAAACTTTGCTATCATTCTTGTTTTGGTCTTGTTTACAATACTAGCACATGCATGCTGCTTAGCAAACTGAATCACACAACTGCATGGAAATACACAACTGGGTTGTTTCCCTCTTGCCAGTTATTGAAGGCAAAATTTGTGGTGGCAGGAAAGAAACTGTAAATGTATTTGGTAGAGCAGGTTTTGTTTTGGATTTTTTTAATTATTATAAGTTAAAACCTCATGCTATAAGGGTTTGTGGAGGAAGTTGCATAAACTTTGCAGAAGCAGGGAACTTCAGACATTCCGTGCACATGGGCATCCTGTCCAAGTGAAAGGCAAGATGTGATCTGAAGTCATGTGTGTAAAATCTGGCCTGTGTATATTCATTCCTGAGATTATTTTAACAGGCATTCTTTGGACCAATAGCAATTTCTTCTTCAAAGTGATGACAAGAGTTTGCTTAACAGTAGAAGTGGTGTTTACATTAATTTGTTCCAGAACTTTGCCTGTAAACGTAACAAGCTTTTTAAGCATGTTTATTCTGCTGGTTTTATAGCTTTTCTAAGCAATCTGTGCAAATACTTGGCAAGTTTGTTATTTATTGACTTAACCTAGGCAACAGGGGTTTTTACTTTGTTTTTCACTTGTCTAGTGTTGTGAAGGCAATGCTGATCCATATGCTGGTTTAATTGAAAGATAAGTGACGTTAACAGGCAGTTAATTCTGGTGATAATAAACGGCTGTACGGCAGCTAAGCCATGGCAGTGCTATTTCAAAGTGCAGTTCACTCTTACCAATCATTCAGGTGGGTTTACACTCACTAATTCTGTGATACTTGTTGTGGTCCATGGGTCAGTTCACTTTCTAGCTTCTTCGTCTACCTAAGCCTAACCAGGCGTCTTGAAATCTTTGGATATATTCTACATTTGCATTACAGTGACATACAGGTATGTCTCAACTAAGCAGAGAAATCTGCTGCACCTAGGTTTTTTGCCAGTTTTAACAAAGGTAGCTAAATAAGGCCTGTGACATCAATGGGACAAATTAGTGAGCTTTAGTATTTCAGAACAAAGACATTTATTTTGACATAAATATGTGCTGGTTTTAGTCAGGACAGAGTTAATTTTTCCTCACAGTAGCTGGTAGTTCTGTTTTGGATTTGTCCTGAGAACACTACAAATAAGGTGTCTGTTAATTGGTTGTAAGGAGTGCTTGCACCAATTCAAGGACTTTTCACCATCTGATACTGCAGCTGCGTTCCCAACTCTCTTGCTACAGGCAGTGTGGGGGACACAGTTCAGACAGCTGACCCAAACTGACCGAAGGGGTATTTTATTCCATAGCATGTCATGCTTGCTACATAAGCTGGGGGTGGGACGGGGAGCCGTAGTTCCTTTGCTGTCTCACTTGTGTGCTTGTTTGTGTAGCTAGCTTGTTCTGTAACTCATTTGCTTGTTTGCTAGCTTGTTTGTTCATTACTTAGTTTGTGGGTTGGTTGGCGTTCTCGGACTCTTGCTCGTGGGGCTTGCTCAGACTCTGCTGTGATTGTTCTTGGGTTCTGGCTCTTGGGTTCTCAGGACCAGGCTGTATCAGTCAGCGAGTGGTGAGCTATTGTATCACTTGTTTTACTTCCATTACGTGTTATTAGTAGTATTGTTAATATTGTTATTATCACTATCATGTTCATTTATATTCGATTATTAAATAGTTGTATCTCAGTCCACGAGACTCCTTGTCTTTTCCTCCTTTCCTCCTCCATCGCTGGAGGAGGAGAAGAGATAAGCGAGCGGCTGTGTAGTACGTTATTGCTAGCCAAGGTTAAACCACAACAGATGTGCTTTTGTTATTATGAGGCCTGCACCGAACAGATTATGAAACCATGCAGGGTAGATGACTTGTGTCTTCCTTGACTTGCACATAAGTAGAATGGTAATAAAAGAAGAAAAAAAAATGCTGTGTGGTACTCAAGTTACTTGATATATTTGCTTTCATAACTCTTAAGAAATGAAGATGCTTAGGAAACGAAGAAGATTGAGAAGAACTAGAAAAGATGAATGTGATCAAGCTGAAGTGGATGGCCCAGTCATAGATGAATCTACGCTGTCGGCAAAGGAACTTCTAGGGTTGCAGCAGGCTGAAGAACGACTGAAGAGAGACTGCATTTACAGACTGAAGAAGGTGCCACTGCCTTTACTATTATAGTCCTTTTTTTTATTATTTTTAGTAAATACAATACAGAGGTTATACTTTGAGCAGTTTCTCTGACTGCAGCTAGAAAGTCTAGTTACAGAATTGATGTAACATACAAAATGGGTGCTGTTAATGAGTTGTCAAGAGAAGGTATGTTGCCTTTGGTTTCTTACTGTAATAAATGTTTATTTGGCAACAATTTAAGCACAAGAAGTGGGTGCTGCTTTAGTTCATGAATTAACATCAGATCATTAGATGCTGAGGCAGTGGACCAGAAAAGTTTTATTGTTTGTTCAGTTAATACATTCTTCCATGACCACTGGGTATTTTCCACTGTAAAAGACAAGGTGTTGGGCTTGGTTGACCAAATACCATCATTCTTCTGGCTTGATATTGGGTATCCAAACTTGTTGCCCATAAAGATGGAGTTAGAAAAGCTGAAGTGACTGTTTCTGGATTTCAGAGTTACAGTCATGCAACTTAGCCAGGGCATTGAATGAAATGAAGGCAATACCTTTCTATATTTTAGACTTATTTTTTACTATCTTTATTTTAGCAACCTCAAAGCTACCCGTCAGCGAAGTATGCCTGCAGGTTGTGTGATGTTTTCATTGAGTCGGTGCCTTTTGCTCATAAGCATATTAAAGAGAAAAGACACAAGAAAAGCCTAAAGGTGAGTTAAGGACGAGAAGTATAAAATGCAAATTTATGCAAACTATCTTTGCCCTGCCAATGACAAACTGCACTGCTTCTGAAATCATTCACACATTTTTTTACCGTGTTTGAATCTTCTTAAAACTATTACTTAGTGATACTGGTAAAAAGCGTAAACTCAGGATCTGGACTCTGCTTCTACCCTCAGCTTTGGAATTTGATTTGTACTTTTCATGCCTATTATTATTAAAAAAGTCCTTATTTAAAGAGTAACTCAGTAATGTATTGTTACCAGTGATTGAAGTATAATAAAGCTGCACCAACTGAATCTTCTGCTTTGCTCTTCTAAAACTGTTCTTGTAGACTAGTTCTGTGTATTCTTCTTGGTGTATATTTCATTCACATATTTCAACAATGAAGAGTTTTTATCAAGTCCGGAGCAATGAAGGGTAGCAATAAGCAAATACAGTTGGTATGACAGGATTAGAAATTATAACATATGTCAGGATGAAGATTGCAGTTCAGACATACTGTAACAATTAGGAACTTGTAGAGTACTGCAGTCTTTTTTATATGTGAAGGAGAGGGGTTGGTTCTGAACATAAACATAAAACCAACTTTCAGCATAACCTCAATTTCACTTTTTTCAAAATATCTTCCGTTCTTTCTACCTTCTCAGCTTGCAGTTGATGAAAATATTTGTCTTCTGCAGGTTTTCTTCCTTCCTCTTTTAACTCCTACCCTTTCCCACTTAATAGATGATAAATGAATTTGTGACTTTTTTTTTAATTTTTCAAATACATATGTATATATACCTCAGCACACTACTGGAGCCTCCTGTCATGTATATGTTACCTGTCATGGTTTCTCTCTTGATGTTCTTGCTTCCAATTACCTTCATTATCTAGAAACCTATGGATGAGTTGCAGGCACTCATTCATTCTAGCACATGAAGCAACTCAAGAAAATCATTAAAGCATCAATTTTACTATCTTTTAAAGGAAAAGCAAGAAGAACAGCTGCTGAACGCTCTGCCTCCTCCAAC
Organism: Eurypyga helias; assembly: GCF_000690775.1. Lineage (NCBI taxonomy): Eukaryota > Metazoa > Chordata > Aves > Eurypygiformes > Eurypygidae > Eurypyga > Eurypyga helias. Next base: position 7,890 of record NW_010267379.1, read on the forward strand.
ACCTTCCCAGATACAAGCTATTGGTGTTGCTATTGAAAACGTAGTGCAGGAGTTCGGCTTAAATAATGAAGATCTAGAAGAAAGGCTTAACATCAAAACAGTGATGGAAAACTTACTGCGCCAAAAAATGCCAGGTATTATTTGCAGTCTGTTTTAAATGCTAGATGTCAGCTTAAAAAAAACCCACACCACACCCCACCCCAAACAACAGCTCATGAAGTGGAAACTTGGTTAAAAACTTTGACTAGCTAAATTCTAAAACAGTATGCATAGTTACTGTTGAATGACATGATGTGGTGATATAGACCTATATCAGAAATCAATTACCGTGGTGCTCGTGACCCAAACTGACCTGTAATAAAAAAGTGAAGATGAGCAGGATGTAGGAGGCATTTGCCTTTCATGATAAGTCTTCACTAGCAACAGTATGGAAGACAGGATTTACTAACAGTCTGTGCTGTTGAGACATCATTCTTAATTTCCTGTGGTTAGCAAAACTAGATGTAGGTTTAAGATCTGACAGTGCTGTAAAGTAGTTACAAACTTAGTGTTTAGCCTATACCTAAATCTGTATAATTCCTTTTTTGTTGCAGAGTGCTCATTGAGATTGTATGGCTCCTCCTATAGCAGACTTGGTTTCAAAAGTTCGGACGTAAACATAGATATTGAGTTTCCTGCCAATGTAAGTAAGACCATTTTCTTAAGTATGACTAAGTGATTTTGAGTGTTTGCACCTTTATGTAGATTATAGTTTAAATACAACTTCCAGTGTGGTAGTAGCGCTCAGGAAAATGCAATAAAACAGAGCTATCACATTAAACTGGTCTTAAAATAATACTCCTTGCTTAATGCACCAGTAGTGGTCAGGCAATATAATTACAGCTTTGTGTTTTACCTAATCTTCCTTTGGAAAAACTGAAGCCAATTAAAACATCTGCACTCCTGACAGTACTATGAGACACATCATTATTTATCTTCTCTTACAGATGGATTAAAAGGCACTTCCATGATCTTGTTTCTTTACTGATATATGCACATCAAAGGTTTTGATTGCTATGTTAGTTTTGAGCCATGAAACCATCTTACATCATTTGTATGTGAAGTAGTTTGAGGTCTTGATTTGTCATGCTATACATCTTTGCTTGAACGCTGAAAAGAAACTAAGGACTGCAAACAGATCTGATTCCAT
>NW_010267379.1:9107-10196 GCF_000690775.1 Eurypyga helias
AAAATTTAGCATTTCCTCTAGGAGACAAAGGTGGAAATGTTGGGGGGGAGGGGGGAGAAAAAAATTACCAAATCTTATACAATGCATATAACTTTAAAAAAGCTCTGATTCCAGTCTTTTTGTCTTCTGGTATAGTGGATCTACATCAGTCACTTCTAAGCACACTAAAATGTATTTCTGTTGGTGCTTTTTCCACAAGCAGTTCTTCAGAGGTAAAAATAGCTTTATTTAAAATTGCTAACAGATTTTTTTTTTTTATTCTTCAAAATAAGCAGTTTATGTTCTTTTTCATGCAATCTAGCAATAGCTGAGGAATATAAGAACTTTTTCTCAGTTGCTGTCATTTTGTTTCCTTCTTGCTGCCCTCTCTGGAATAAAACCAGACATGGCTTAGGGCTGATGTTTTAAAATTTGAGTTGTGGGAAATCACTTTTTTGGCAGCTATGAAAACAGAAGATTTTTTTTTTTTACTCTTACTGACAGATGACTCAACCAGATGTTCTCTTACTTGTGCAAGAAAGTCTCCAGACCAGTGGTAAGAAAAAAATGTTTCCTTCTCAATTCCATTAAACTATTACTGCAAACAATTAGTATTGTTGAATTCCACCTCTGAACAGGTAAACAACATGCTTTTTTTTTTTAATAGACAAATGTGAGACTGGAAAGTACTGCAGGAAATAATACAGTAGTAGAACTAACTTCTATTTGGGATTCAGTTATATAGCTATTGGATACAGTAGCTCACCATGTGCCGACTGACACACAGCCAGGTCCCAAAGAGGGGATCAGTCCCAGGCAGAGAGCTCCAGAGCAGAGAGAACACTTCCCTGCCCCCCAACCCACTAACAAAAGAACTGTCTCCCTTGCTAACGACCCAGCTACCAAGCTAGCCAAAAGCCTTAACAGTCCTTCCCCTGGGCCAACCTTCCTCACTGCGCATGTGCACATTGAGCCTGGTGTACCATGGAATGAAGGATAATCCCTTGGCTGGTGTGGGCTGGCCAGCTCTGTTAAGGAGGAGCAGCTCATTCCTGTCTGAAACCAGCACATTCTCCACCACTTACTTCATACCATTTATGTCATGCTCAA
>NW_010267380.1:0-394 GCF_000690775.1 Eurypyga helias
CCCCGGAGCCCCCCCATCCGTGGGCCCCCCCCATCCACAAGGTCACCATGTCCACACAGTGACCCCCTCTACGGGGTCACCCCATCCGTGGGGTCACCGTATCCCCTGAGTCACCCCATCCATGGGATCACCCCATCCCCGGGGTCACCCTGTAGAGCATCCCGGAGGTCACCACTGCATGGGGCTGAGCCTAGGGCAAGTGGGGGGGCAGCAGAGCTCTAGGAAGAGGAAGCTTCACCCCCCCGCTGTGGGGACAACATGAGGGTGACGACCTTCACGCCCCACTGGGTGATTGGAAACGACGCCGGAGTCAGCTCCCGTCGGCTCCAGGACCCCCTAATCCCGGCCTGGCACCGCCTGCGCCAGCTCAGAATAACACAGCCTGACGCCCGCC
>NW_010267381.1:0-24925 GCF_000690775.1 Eurypyga helias
GTCCAGCCCCACAGCGCTGCTGCTCCGCCTGCACGAGGTCCCGTGGGGCGTCCTTCAGCCAAGGAAAGGTGTGAAAAGTGTCCCAGCGTCGGTCCGGACCGACTCCTCCCACGCAGGAGGGCAGGAACGTGTGACACGGGTGACAAGGCTGGAGAAGGAAGTCCTCCCCCTGCCCTGCCAACCAGGCGGCGGTGGAATAAACCTCTCAAAATGCTTTTGCTACCTGTAAATCCCCCCACCTGAGCAGTCATTCCGAGAGCAAGAAATAATTCCTGGACAATGCCCAAAATGCCACCAAGCTCAAATAAATGGGAAACAGCCTGTCCAAGAATACCAAAGAAACAATTTGACCCAGTTATGTGGCTTTTCTATGTATTTACAGACAGTAGACTTCTCCCACATTATGAGACATAACTCCTATCACATCAGCATTGGGTATCGTATAAGTGTATGTAGCAATAATAAAGTCACTTTGTAAGGTTTGGTTGGGACAGTTTGAAATCTTCACCACAGATCACACATTGGTGGAGCTATTTCTTGCAGACAACACCACCAGCCTATAACCAGTTACAAAGGCCTGGAAAAAAGTGGTCATGTTCCTGAAAGTATCCTAGTCCTCATTAGCTGTATTTGCACAGAGAAGAAATTGTATGATGTTACCTGCATTAGCTTAAGACTTCTGCATGTGATGCTGGGCTGAAGACAGCATTCCTTTGGGAAAACAGGTTCTGGGGGAACAGATCACCAGAGGGACGAGACAGGTTGGCTGTGGTAAAGCAAGTCTTAATACTAATTCATACCTAGTTATGCAAATATATTCATCAAATTTGAGCTTTGTCTAAGAAATGTCTTGGCATCCTCAGCTGAAAGGAGTCTGTTCCATTTCTTGATGTAAAATTATGTCTAGTAGACCCTTTGTTATTACACATAAACCATTGTACAGAAACCGAGAATACTATATTTAAGCAGATACCCTTGTAAAATAAGCTACATGATTTTTCATCTAGTCATGAAAGCATTCTGCTCTTCCAGTCCACATCACCTTCACCTTCCAGACTGGATTCCAGCCAGCTGGCTCTCACCCAGTTCCTTGTTTCTTCCAGGCACTAGATAAATCTGGCATCGAAGTCAAAATGAGGAGGAAATGTAGAACTGTGTGTCATCAGATTACTAAAGATAGTACAGTCCTTATCAATCTATAAATGTTGAATGGAAGAATTAACTGGACTGATCCCATTGGGAAACTACATTTTATCCTGGGGAAGCGAGGAAAGAGAGAAATCACTCAATCGTCTCTAAGAAAAATTAAAAGGCCCCAGACCACTTGAAAGCAATCTCTCCACCCTGTAAGGTTACACAGTTGTTTCAAAAATATTTCATGTTGTGTCTCAACCACAACCACCAACAGTATTCTGACCATAGTTTAAGTTGCAAGGCATTGCTACAGTTCTTTGTGCATTCCTTCCTTCATCTGAAGGATGGGAATGGAGGGCTGGAGCACCTCTGCTATGGGGACAGGCTGAGAGAGTTGGGCTTGTTCAGCCTGGAGAAGAGAAGGCTCCGGGGAGACCTTATTGCAGCCTTCCAGTACCTGAAGGGGCTACAGGGAAGCTGGGGGGGACTTTTTACAAGGGCCTGTAGTGACAGGACAAGGGGTAATGGGTTTAAATTGAAAGTGGGGAGGTTTAGATTAGATATCAGAAAGAAGTTCTTCATGGAGAGGGTGGTGAGGCACTGGCACAGGTTGCTCAGAGAAGCTGTGGATGCCCCATCCCTGGAAGTGTCTAAGGCCAGGCTGGATGAGGCTTTGAGCAACCTGGTCTAGTGGAAAGTGTCCCTGCCCATGGCAGGGGGGTTGGAACTAGATGGTCTTTAACGTCCCTTCCAACCCAAATCATTCTGTGATTCTATGAATTTCTTTCCGATGGGTATTTACCTCTGAACTTTCTGGATTTACAGTGCCTGTTTCTGTAACCATTTCAACACGGCCCTGATTTTTCATCCACATATTACAAATACCTGCTCTCATCAGGATTGTAGAATTTCAAGGGCTTTCTTTTCTCCCTGGTATTTACCCTGCTCCCACTAAATCCTGTGCCATTAAGAGGGTAACTGTAAACAAACAAATCCAGGGACAGGAACTGTAATCCCCATATATTATCTAGCTATTTGCTTTGACAAGAGAGAGCAGATTCAGAGCAGAAGACATCCTGTGACTCACTAGAAATGGTTCAACTTGACCTTTCAATGCTTCTATCTTCCTTTCTCCCTATCAGTTCCACCTATCATTCCTTGCATTTTCCCGCAATTAAATTAAAACATGGCTTGTTCACGTTCCTGTCTGCCAACACAGAATCATCTCATGCTTCGACTGTTAGTGTGTCAACAGGGTGATGTAAATAACGAAAATATACCCAGAGCACAGACTTCTCTACCTACTCCAGAGTAATGGTGTCAACGATAATCTAAAACTAACCAACAAGACAAGTTATTAACATGCAGTATGATAATTTATGAAACTTACTTTTAAAGAGCATTCATTTGTAATTCCCTCTGTAGTGAAACATCTATACATTCTGGCCTTCACGTCCACATGTCTCCAGGTACATGCCCTTCCTGTTAATCTCAGCTCTTGTTCCAAACTCACGACCATAATCCAAAAAATCACACACCCATCCCCGTTTTACATTCTTCTGTTGGAATTGTTCTTCCACTGCATAAGCTGCAACCGAAAGTTTGCTCCATTTATATATCAAAGGTACGTGAGCTTCTTTTGGTCGCTCCTCTAACTCATCTAAAGGTACTGACACCAGCAGGGTTATTAATGTAAGTTTTCTGAAACCCATTTTTCTTTCTGTTCCTTTTCAGTCCTGTTAGACAAGAGGGGTTCCCAAGGAAACCTAACCTGGTTTTATAAATCACCACAGAAAGTCTTTCACTACACGTCTCATTATACTTACTCCCATTTCCTTCCTCATAGCAACTGGAAGAGTAAATGAGTTAGTAGATTCATCATTCAGGCATGCTAAGTGTAATTCTTTCCTGAAGGTAATGCTAATATCTGCTTTATAATGTTTAGTATAAGGGAGAAGTCCAGTGTAACTAATTCCTTCCATTATTTTTGTCCCAAGTTGAAACACTCACTTGGAAAACATCTTTGTGTAACTGATATGGAAGGAACTTTAAGGATCAGTGAATGCAGAGAATGAAAAAATCTTCTTGGTTGAAAACCTCCAGTACTCAGACTCTCGATGGATCAAATCAGATGTACGATCAGCAAGAAATGTGTCCTGTAAGGCCCTTCCTGAAGACATATTGCAAGGGACTCCTCCAATTCCTGTTGAGGAAGGACAGAGCTTTAGACTGCAAGAACTCATGATTCCCAGGTCCTGTACTAAGTGCTACCGAACCATCATGGACTGGTTTACTGGTGCAGTCTTGGCTCCTTCCCAGCTCTCCCCTGTCTAAATTGAGGAAGTTAATATTGTTTGATGTCACCTATGTTCCTCTGGTTTCTTTCAGGAGGATTTTGCTTATGCTATATGCCATTTTTTTTTCTTCTCCAAGTAAATCTCCTTGACTTGGATATTTCCCCACAACTGATTAGGAGAATGATAGATATTTACAGGTAAAATGTGGTTTTCTTTACTTGCTACTCTCCCTTCTCATGAAAGAGGGTTATCCATAGTTTATGCATCACTTTTCCATACTCCTGTGTCAGTTATACTTGATGAAATAACCCTTCCCAATTTCAACAGTGTAAATGATCCATCTGCAGTAGATGGAAAAACATCTTGTAGCTTGTGCCTCCAGTTTTTCCTCCTCTCCATGCATGTGATCAGTAGCTTCACAGACTCAGAAGGGGCAAGTCCTTAAATTGCACTGCAGAATGCAACTTAATCCTACACACTCCCAAACCCTTTCCCTGCCTAGCTGCTGAGGAAAAGCCTTTTCAGTTAGAGGAATGAGGGCTCACCGTGGGCATCATGATGGTTTCTGGGGGTATGGAGGAGCTTCAACTTATTCCTTAATCAGTTTGGGTGACAGGAGATTGTTGTGCCTCCTTTCAGCTGACTGAGGAGCTGGTATCCAGGTTGCATTTTGAAATGCGATGTGGGAGAGGCCAGGCACATCAGCATTTGCTAAGCACAGCTGACTAAAAACTGAAGAAAGGCTCAGATCGGTTAGATTGTTTTCTGAGTGGGATACTTGAGAAATATGATTTCTAGCCCTTGGGATGTTTTGTCCAGAAGAATTACACATAGACATGCAATTCATAAGATCATGAATATGATCAATTCTATTAACTTTATCATGCCTCATTCCTGTAATTCTGTTTACACGCTCAGTTTGAAATATTCTGACTGAACTCAGTGTAATGTATAATATACTGAATCAAAGGTGTAGGTAACAGTCTTTACAGGATCTTAAACAATATCTTCTGTCTAAATTTGACAATTCAATTTTGATCATTGTTCTGTTAGTTCAAAATCAAGGAGGAATTTTTGAAAGAAACTAAAAATTTCTGCGTAAACAACTGTTCTTTGGTTATACATTTCTGTTTGATCCTTGACCTTTACCATCAATGTTTCTAAGTAACTGAATAGTAAGTGAAGCCCTGTACTCTAACAGGCCAAGACAGTAATAAATCAAGGATTCTGTTTTCAACAGTGTAGCAGTTTTCCAGACAATTTTCAAGAATCTTACCAAAAACATACAAGTGTCTATATTTATTGGTCTTGCAGGCTATCCATTGGTATTTAATACCTACATTGGTATAAAAATTGTCCTCAACGTGGTAATTTTGGTTTCTTTTTAACTGTTCTGAGTTGTCAGATACTTTACAGGTTTCAAAATCTGAAATAATGAGTATATAGATATTATTCAACACAGAAAGCACAAGCTCACATTGGCACAGCCTTAGAATGTTACCACGTGTTCCTGTGAGGTATGGATGCAGCATTGCCTTCCCTGTTTGCTGCCTTCTAATCCTCCTTCCCTGAGCTCTCCTGCATTTCTGAAACTCAAGCTGCTTCGTAACAAACACCAGTATTGTTAAGTCCCATTTGATTTTTTTTTTCATTCAGACATAAGATTGTTCGTTAGACCTGGAACAGAGTATCCTGTACCAGATCTCAGGAATACATTCATTCTTATTGCATGACAGTTTGAAAGTCCCAAATCTCCTCATTTTCTGCAAGACAGAAATAAGCATTTGCCTTTTTTTTTTTAATGGAGCCTACAGTATGATTCTGTCTCTCAATTATTCATTATTAAAAGCAGTAATAATATCCTGAATAATAATAATAATAATATTTATTATTATTATTACTACTATAGTAATGCCTAGAAAGCCTAGTCATGTATGAAGAGTCTAGTGCTCTAGATATTGATAGAAAAATAGCACACACAACAGCCTATTGCCACAGAAATCTGAGAAATGTAGAGGGTTAAAACAAAAAGACAGCCATCAGATAAAGTTAGCAACACCAAATAAACAGAAGGTAACTTTTCACACAAACATCATCATAAGATGGGGTTAAATTGATCTTTAAAGAAAAGTAAGGAGAGAGGGTGTTTTGGAGGCAGAGGGATATTGCTGGAGGAGAACTGCTTGAACTTTTCCCAAAGTATCACCCGAGTGGAAAGTTCTCAAGGTGCTGCCGATGTGTTCAGCAGAGATGGCAACATCCATCCGTACAAAACCAGCCCAATACTGAGGTCCGTCTTTCACTGCCCCCAGTTTAAGTTGTGGCTTCTGTGTTGGCAAGAGAAAGAAGATATTGGTATGACTTTGTTCATTTTCTTCAAAACCCAAAGGCAGCTGGGCTTTAGCTGTTTGGATTTTCAACTAAGGTTAATTCTTGTAGACCTGGAATACAGCAGCTTTGATAATGAAAGCATGCCCAAAAGGGATGATAATTAGAGCTTAGCATATGGTATTTTCTATCTAGAAATCTACCTGTCTAGGTTTCACATCGGCCAAACGACCAGAAAATTAATCAGGAAATTCAATTAATTCAAATAATAGGTAAAGGCAGAAGTGGTAGTACTGTTAAACTGCTTCTAAAAGCATAAGGGTACAGGCTATTTTATTTTATTTTTTATTTCAAGCAAACAGTCTTTCATTTCTATTTTAGCTCAGGTACATGAAGAAAGGAGCCAGTATTTTGTGCAAGTTCATTTTATACTCCAGAGAAAGAAGGTACTAGAATGACAAAAGCTAAAGCCTAATTGGAAAACCATTTCTTTCTTGTGCATTGAGATCATTAGCACTCACCTGACACTTTCCAGTACTGTTTTCCTGGAAAAGCTCCCCATGATACTAGTTGACATACCTCGGATAAAATCAAACTGTGCAGCACAAAAAGTTCATGAAGAACAGTATTAATCAACATTAATCAACTTTGGCATTTTACTAGGCTAAGGGAAAAATTGCATTAGGCCAAATGAGAGTCAGCAAACGCACGGTAACACGACAATGACTGCTTTGTGTTTTGCTCTCCAGACCAGGATTCTGCCACACTTAAAAGCACAAGTATGATTAAAACAAGATTCATTCACTAGCTGCGTGAGTATTATTAGATTCGTAATGATTTCCTAATAAGTAGGAAATCAAAACTTTCTGAGAAGGGATTCATGTGCACGAAAGGCTGACTGGTTTTACTAGCAGTATTAGTCTAAGAAAAAATACAACCTGTAAGTACAACAGTATCTTACAAACTGACATGAAAAGTATATATTTGGATTGCTGACAATCAGCAAAAATATCTAAAACATTAAGGGATGATAACTTTATATTTTTATTTCCAGCTTGTCCTGATGACAGTGAGGTAGGCGAAGCAGCAGCTAGGACACACTAGCTGTTTTCACAGTGGACAGGAGAAGAGCATTCTCAATGAAGAATTGTCTTGTGATGGAAGAGATGGAAAGGAAGAGGTAATAAGATATGAGCTAGTTTTTGATAATTCATCTTGCATTTCAAAGAAGTATATATTAAAAAAAAAAACAAAACCAACAACACCAGAAAGTGTAATGAAGTTCCTTCTTTGAAAGTCAAGGGACTGATTTCACAGTGTTCAAGAAATCTTCTAGTGCTACAACACTTTAGACTATCGGCTGTTAAAGCCGGCCTTGTTGCTTATAAAGGGGACTACATCCACTAACATTAGTGGATGTCACTTTCAAAAGCAGGGGGTTTATGAGTTGGAAAGGAAAGGCACAGAACCAGTAACTACCCTAATACTTGGAAAGTGCACAACACTGAGCTACAAGTGCTGCTTAGCCTGTGTTTCACTAACCACTGTACCACAATTCACAGGACATTACAAAGTTGATGTACTACGCAGCCCTTGCACAGGAAAGACTTCTCAGCCTCATTTCTACTTTTGCACAGGGAAGATTTCCACAGCAAATTGACATGCTCTCCCACAGAGCAAATTAAACACGCATTTCCACCACTGACCACACATCGACCATTGAATTTGTTCTGCACCTTAATTTAGGGGGGCAATAAACCTGTTGCACATGCAAAAGCAAGAAAGTATCCAGCTGCACTGAGGATCGGCTGTTTATAGTTGCTTCAGTAATGCAGCCCTGTCCTTACAATGCTCATCTCATTACTGTTGCAATTCTCTCCATAACAGCAGTGAGATTAGTAATATTTTTTTTATTTTTCCCCAATATTTAAACATTATATCCAAATAAATTCCTCTAGCTTCCTGGGTGCATTCTTTCCTACCTTTCTGTCTTGAATACGAGCTGTTCTGAGAGTAGCCACCTTTCTGTGCACGTATTGTCCCGCTTGCCAGCTATTTCAAAGGATAGCAAGCAAGGAACCATCAATAATGATTGATGGCATTTTGTTGGTGATACTATGGATTTCATAGGTATTCATCCATCATTCACCATCATTTTCAGAAGCATTAACGGCTGTCAGCAGTTCAAAAACCATAAAGAGTACCCTATAACATACCCATGTCCAAAACTCAGTCATAAAAGATACAGAAAAATGAGTTATATATGGAAGTAAAGCACTACTACTTACGTAAAAAACACTGTGCCCCAAGAGGAGTGTAGGACAAGTCAACATTTGACAAATCAGTATCAAAAAAAGGTTACTTCTCTGGTCATTTAGTTTTAACGAAACTGGCAACCTGCCGTCTACAAGGAAATAATGAATTTCAGCAGTGACCTAGGGGGTTTCCCTCCTTGCTTTCCTCCAGGTGGTAAGCTTTACTTTACCAATGATGTCTTTGGCAGAATAACACAGGATAGCACAGCATAGAGTATTTCAGTTGAAAGGGACCTACAGTGATCTTCAAGTCCAACTGCCTGCCCAGTTCAGGGCTGACCAAAAATCAAAGCATGTTGTTAAGGGCATTGGCCAAATGCCTCTTAGATACTGACAGGTTTGGGGCATCAACCACCCCTCTAGGAAGCCTGTTCCAGTGTTTGACCACACCCTCCCCAGTAAAGAAATGCTTCCTAATGTCCAGTCTGAACCTCTCCTGGTGCAGCTTCGAACCTTTGCCACGTGTCCTGTTACTGGATAGCAGGGAGAAGAGCCAAGCACACCCCCTTCTCCACGTCCCCTCCTCAGGAAGTTGCAGAGAGCAATGAGGTCACCCCTCAGCCTTCTTTCTCCGAACTAGACAAGCCCAAAGTTAGCCGCTCCTCAAAGACACTCCTTCCAGTCCTTTCACCAGCTTCATTGCCCTTTATTGACCAACAGATGAGACATTTGATCTGACTTTGAAGACAAACCTCTTCAATATAAAAAATGGCACTTAGGCAGCAGAACGTCAACAACCTCTTTTCAAAACAGGCAGCCAAATTTTGCCAACCTGGCTATTACTGAAAGCACTTTCATTGCTCAACACCTCAACCTTTCTGCTACAGAAGTGAAGTTCTTTCCATCCTTCAGCAGATGCAGCCTAAGATACAGAAATGTAAGAGCTGCATCTAACCCGTAATAGCAGATGACTGCAGGCCGGCTAGCGATGACACTGCTGACTCACAGCCTGAAAGCAACGTGGACATGCTGGACACATGACTACTTGCTTCTCTCACAAGGACCCATTTCTCCTTTCTAGTCGGCAAGTTGCCTCCTGTGACTGTTGACGTGACGTATCATCTTAGGCTTTCACATATTCATCTGCTATTGCCCTGAAGTCTGCACTGTAGCTGTCCATGATTTCATACCCAGCAACCATTTAACCCCATTGCTGTCTGACAAGGTTTTTTGGGTTTTTTTTTTTGTACTGGTACACAGGATATGTGCAAAGATTCCTCAGGTTCGCTTTACTCTTTCACAGGATAGCTTGAAGAGGAAAAGGTAAACCTGTTCACTACCTAACTAAACCTTTTCACAGGGAGAAATACACTGTCTCTCTATCTGATGATGCCCACAAGTGCTTATCAGCAATGTTTAGCTGCATACAGACCTTTATCTTCAGAAGCAGGGTGAAGGTAAGCATATACTGATTGCCTCTTGTATTTCTCCAATTTTGGTACAATTAATTCTTTTTTTTTTTTTTTTTTAATTTTTAAAAAAAAAAAATCGACACATTTTTTTTTTTTCCCCAAAAAAATGGTGACATAAAAAATGGTGAAGTAAAAATACATTAAAACAGAATATGGTGCAACAGAGCTAATCACTGGAGAAAGCAAGATCTGGGGTGATAGAAGGCAACATTTGCATGACTCAAGAAGGAATAGAAATTTCTACGGGGCATAGATCCATGAGTCAGAACCATATACAGAAAATGAGCAACAGACAAATTTTGATTTATAGAGATATAATTCTGTTAAGAGTTTCTGTTAACTGGACCATAAAGTATCTGAACTTCATTCCTGTGTTTTATAACGTCACTGAAACCTCTTGTTGTATGTAGTCCATTATGCATCTTTATTTTCCCCTCATATTCTCACATACACACAAACGTAGGAGTCTGCAGGACCTGAAGGATTGGTTAAATACTGAAAGGACTTAATTTATCAGATTTCTAATCACATGCCATTTGGAAGAATTTTATTTCAAAACATTATGTGAAGAAAAAAGCATTTAAAAAAACCCGATAATGGTCCACCAGACAACACATAACAGTTGTAGTATTTTCTGCATAAATGAAATTAGCTGATGGCTGAGAACAGGATTTTCAAAATCCTCTAAGCACCAGATATGAACAAATAGAGGAAAAGCAAAATTAACCTGCTTAATTCCCAGCGTACTAGAATACAAATTGCCAGAATTACGCAGAGTACACACATGCGCCCTCACACACCCCCCACACCGAAGCAAACCCACATTTTTCCCCATTTCTGAAACTAGTACCTTGCTGTGTTGGGTTGCTTAGGAGACTCTGATCCAAAGAGTTATGTCAGCAGGATTATGTAAGCTCCCGACAGGTCTACCAAGGCAGGGTACATCAAAGATAGAGGCCAGACAGAAATTTCTCTCCCGATTCTTCAAGCGTGGGAGCTGGAGGCAAGGCTGACCACCTCCCGCTTTAAAAATATTACTGGCTAAGTCTTCACTTTGTCTCCATGACAATTTCCATCGCTGTTCCTTGGGTTAGTGGATAGTCCCAAATCAATTTGTGCAACAAGCAGCAGTCCAATCCTGCCTCAGCAAGGAGGTCGAACCTTGAATTAGCTGCTGCTCCAGAGTCACTCCATGTTACGTGTAAGATTCTGGCATGTACAGACAATGCTGCAAGCTGGAAAAATCAGCTCAAGTTATGAGGGAGATGGAAAATTACAGTATTGATATTCTCAGCATGAGTGGGTACAGATGGTCAGGAACAGATTGTATCAAATTGAAGAACAATAATAAAATCATGAACTACTCAGGTTCCCCAGCTGGGGGGAAAGAGAGACTTACACTGATTGTGAGTGACACCATGTAAAGAGCCCCGCGAGTCAGACGAGGAACCAATTAACGGCAAAGGAGCAGGTACACAGTGCAAGGTAGTAGGTGAGAATGAAAACCCTCCATGTGCTACGACGATACAAACCCACTTCCTATAACATCCTCCAGAACCTCCCTAGCAGCAGCATGCTCTCGTTGACATGGCTGGGCACGAATGGGAGAGTAAGGACAACCAGTTATGGACCAAACACAACTTGGGTACCTGGAATTTGTTCACATAGGAGCTCTGATAAAGAGCTCATCCAACTTTGGTAACTAAGTCAGCCGTTGATGGCAAGTACGTGATCTTCTGCCCATAAAATCACACAAGACCGGTTTTAACAAAACCACAGGCCTACCCAGTTTCAATCTGCAGAAATTTGTTCCTCTGAGTGCTCGGGCACGTAAGCTGCATGTGCTGACAGTGAGTACGACATATGCGTTGCCATCGTGAAAATAAATTTAAAGCAAATACTTGCAGAAGCAGCAAATAAGAAAATCACCACTCAAATTAATGGAATTTAAATGTCAATTCTTTAAAAAAACCCAAGTTTTCCACAGACAGGCATAAATTTTCATCTTTCACACAAACAAGTTTTGAGGATCTTTAGTAAAACATATTAGTAGAACTAGGAATTTTCAATGACTAGAGAAAGGAGGGGTGGGCCACTGCAATGCTACAGAGTGTCATTGTCAGAGAGGGACAGGCAAAGCAGAACCTCCCAAATGCTCACAGCAAAACGCCAATAAAAATGGAAAAAAGGAATAAATGGTTATGAAGAAAAGACAAACACATTGGCAGGCAGCGAAAAGGGGGCTCCTGAGGATTGTCTTCCAACCACAAAAAGCTTGCAGGTGATTTTGATCATAGCTAGAACGAAGTAGTAAAAAACAAATGAGGAAATATTATCATCCAAAAAACCAAATTGGAGAGACTTTCACTGCATACCAAAACTGCCCTGTCACCTGAAAAAACAAAAAAAATCAATTTGATAATTCAAATAAGACAATAACTGTGAGAAAATCATCCTGCAGTAGGCTGGAAGTAGCTTTAGAACAAAGAACCAGAAGGTACAGTGTAGGATAAACCAGATCAGATCTGCTCAAAGGCAGCAAAAAGGAACAGAAAATGATGCTCTAAATCTTGAACTGATCACAAGAGAATGAGTCCACCATGGAAGAAAGAAAAACCTGCAAAAAACTACCTGAAAGACACTTAGTGACGGTAAAATTTGCATAGCGTCATAGCCCTCTCCTGAAGATTCTTCTACATACTTTCTCCTACATACATACTCTGAACTGGATTTGCAACATCGCTGCATCTTCAGGCACTTCAAGAACAACAGATTACTTTTGGCTGCCTGACCTTACCCTGACCCTACCTTCCGGCTGAGCAGGGTCAATGCACACCAGCAACGCATGGCACGTACCAAACATACCTGGATTGCGTTAGCTTTCAGAAAGCTTTCAAGTAGATCTCTGGAATTTTTCAGTGACCCCGTAAAATACCCAGAAAATTTTATGGCCGAGAGCGCCTAACCAGTTATTTTGGAGTTAATACTGAATTTACCGTATTTTGGGGTAACATCTTCAGGACAGCGAAATTCTGTGGTCAGGTCACGCACGTGTAGGTCTGGACATTGCTGATGGTATCTACCTCCTGGAGACATTGATAAAAACCATGCCACTAAAGAACAGTCAGAACGGAATAAAGTGTCCTCAAGTCAGAAAGACAAAATCTTTGTCGGTGAAAACCAGGGTGAGCTCAGATGATTGTATTGTTCTGTAAGAGGGAAGCCTTGAGAAGTTAGCTGACTTACTAAAACAGCAACTTTTGCAAGATTGCAGCAGTGTCTCAAGTGGAAAGCCTTGCTTTTCCATGGCTGGCCTCCAACAGGGAAATCTAACGCCATCCACAACAAGCCAGGAGTCTTTTGTAGCTATGCATTAAACATACACCTGCGGGTCAGGACGGAACGGATGGAAAACCGCTTTCAGCACTGGTATCCCCCTCGGTTACTCAGAGAGATGTAGTTGCAGAGAATAAAGCAGCCCCTGCCCTTGGACTGGGCATGTCTTTACATCATGGCACAAGACACACAAACTTTGGCATCCCCAGACCCAAGCAAACCATTGTCTTCAGAGTATCAACTGAAGCAGCAGTTTTGCAAGAAAATACGGAAAACTGTGAAGGCATTGGCTTGTGATAGCACATCTTAAAGCAGCTGAACGCTTATGCTCCTGATGATATGAAAGGTGGGTTGAATTAAAACAGATAAAATGAGAACCTGGCTGATCTGCAGCTTCTTCCTTCAGGCATCTCTCACTGAATGACTTAACTGGTGAGTTTAGCAGCCCACTGCACACCATTTCAGCTCTTCCCACCTCAAGAACGAAGTTCTTCGTTACTAAACATTTTAACAAAACTTCAATAGATGATTTTTTTTTTGAGAATTCAGTTCTGATCTGTTCTGCCACATTTTTCTGTGACTGCCACCATAAATGTACCCCTTAACATGACCACCCAATTGAATTTTGACTCGGACCAAAATTCACTATGAGATCTCTTCAATGTACAGAGCTCAAAGTGTCTGTCTGGGGCAGTTCACATAAAAGACTCTCCACAGAGTAAGGCACCAAAGCCACAAAGGTGTTTGTCTTTTGAAACAAATCACTATGCACTGTCCATAATTTAAACAACTTTCACTCCTGGAGGGGTGGGGGGGGAACCCTCTTCTGAATAAACATTAGTTTCAAATCACATTTAGACACCCAATTACCGTATTGTTTATTCCACAGTCTGACATCTGTATCATAGAATCATAGAATCATAGAATGGTTAGGGTTGGAAGGGACCTTAAAGACCATCTAGTTCCAACCCCCTGCCACGGGCAGGGACACCTTCCACTAGACCAGGTTGCTCAAAGCCACAACACATCATAAGCCAGTTACCTACTCCGTGCTGCTTTAACTTGCGATAGTGAACGTTTTCTGTGCAAGATATTGTACTGCAGCCACTGGACAGCCGTAACTGACAGGATTATGTAAAAACAGTAGCTTATCATGAATGTCCTAACGTTTTCTGATGTTAAATACTCACTTGAGAATGACGCAACTGCAAATATTGCCAGTGGTTTTGTTTGCCAAGGTTATATTTTGCCTTAAGTGATGCAGAAGAACACAGGCTCCATTCCTGAAATAGCTGGTCTATAAATATGATACCTTTAGATATCCAGCTGAGCCAATGAATCTTTTGCCTTCAGACTTAAACGCTGGATTATCCCTTTGTGGTGGAAAAGAAAAAAAAAAAAAAAGAACAACAAAACGTAGGCATTTTAGGTATTTTGTCTTACATACTTACGGCATAAGAGAAATTGATTTTTCCCTGTCACCTTTACTCAGTTTGAGTGAGAAAACTGCTGACACCCTACTTCCTTTTCCATCTGTGCCTTGCAGCTCCCTCAACTCCTGCCATGCCAAACCCCACCTCTTTGGCCAGTTTGCAAATCCCAGTTATATTCTGGTAATAATCCTTCCCCTTTGGCTTCCCTCTCATCCTCCAAGCATTATTGATACCACGTTTCCTCCCCCCAAGCACACCCCAAACACTATGCACACCCTAGTGTATGTTCATAGGCATCTGCAAATGATTAAAGCAATTTCTTCCAGATCCTCATTTTGAAGGGTTTCAGGGTAATGTCCCACCAGATAACATTATATGGCAGAAATAACCTCAAGAAAGAAATATTTCTATTTTCTGTTTAGCTAAGTGATATAGCAGAGTGAATGAAGATCACAGAGAAGGCAAAAATTTTTGAGGTGCTATTTAGGGAAGCAGGGATGTGAAGAGAACAAAACTGGAAGAGAAAGCAAGCCATACTGCTGGAAAACCTGTAATCCTCTGACCAAACCAATTTTACAAATACAAAGAAGTGATTCCATCCTCAGGTATTCATCGATCTCTACCCTAGATCTCAAAGAGCAGAACACCAGCAAAGGGCAGAGTGAAAGGGAAACGAGCAATGACTGAACGCTGATGCCTAGATACCCAGGGATGTCTGCCCCAGAGAGCAAAAGTAGGAGCGCTCAGATGGAGACACTGTAGCCGCTGGTAAAGACCTGGCTCTATCATGAACTAGTGGACATGTCTCATGCAGGTGCGTGATGCAATGGCCTCTCTTGCAGATGTAACAAGTCCTCTACTCCTTGCTACCTCATGCCATTCATCCCACTTCATACCACGACAGCTTTTATACACTGTATGGTAAATTAATGGCATTTTTCAGGTCACTGGAAAAACACGTCTTATTCTGCAATAAGGCTCGTAGAAAAAATCACACTTTTAAATAATTCCACTCTGTTTGAACACAAGTGAGAGGCTTGGATGTCAGTCTTGTAATAAATACAAGAGTGCAGCATGCCTACTAAATCTATATTAAATCTGTGGTTTTCTATCATACTGTGGGTTTTAATCACATTTTTACAATGACGGTCAAAATACCACCTCCATCCGTTTATCTTCTTAATAATCAGCAATGCTCCTTTGTCTGCTGGAAGATCTTTGGTTTTGCCCACACAAGCCCTAAAAGTAGAAAACATGATGCAACATGCTATAAACTCCTGATCATATCCATCTACCCACTGAGAACACACCATTTGTATCTGCTGAAACTGCTCCAGACTGGGACAAAATGAAACCACTAAGTATATTACACATTTATTAATACAAGAAAAACTTCAAATACAAGCTCTTCTATCCCAAGATCCACAAAGATGTCTGATGAAACTTTCAGGGTGCTGAAAAACATCAGCTCTGCTTCAAGTCAGTGTAACAGTAATTACTCAGTTTGTTTCAAACCGTGTGTAAAGAATATGATCTTCAACTTAGAGGAAGTGTGTGTTTTTTCATTTAATATAGTATAGAATGACACTTTCAGTTGGTGGCATTTGAACTACAATCTTTGATTTTGTCCTAGAATTCTTCACATACTTTCTAAAGCCCCAGAAGTCCTAGGCCAGCACATCAGTCTTTTCTTTCTAATTAAAGTCCCTCTTCTTCAAATGCCTTTCCATCTTTCTCCAGCAGAACACTAAGCTCTTCAAGTTTCCCACAACCTATTATCCGCAGAAATTTCTTTGTCCTCAGTTAAAGGAACCTCATTCATCTCCCTTCAAAGGTTTTTAGACTTTTGCAATGACAAACAGTAGAGAAGAACTTCCAGGTGTTCATTTCTTGCTGGTTTTGCTCATCTTAAACCCAACCGTCTGTGTGCAATTCTGCCCAAACCTAGTTAATGAGCCACTACTGCTATCACAATGTTAATTATAAAATCAAACAAAGTTTTAAATCATAATGTAAATGTCTGAAGTATGGGAGAAGTGTCGCCTAAAAGTAACTATTTACCTCCGCCAAGTATAGAGTGAGATCAGGTACTACAAAGCTGTTCACCGTGTCCGTACTGTAGACACCTAAGGTCAAGCAAGATGAACTCTATGCCACTTGCCACATTCTTGCTCCAGTAACCAGGATCAGAAGGCACTGCAGGGATACTTTCATCTAACAAAGCACGTTAGCTTCTCTCATTAAAGGCTAAGCAAATTAAACACAAAGCCATGGCAGGGATGAGAAGAACAGTGAAAAGTAAGTGCGCCAACTCTACTCCCAAAACCATCGAAGAATAATTTGGATTATCGTCCCTGGTGCACAACCCCCTAGAACACCTGTAGGAAACTCCCTAGAACACCGTGCAAAACAAGGAGATTAGCCTCAAGGGGTGCAAGTCTTCTTACGGGATAGAGAGGGAAGAGAATTAGGGACCGAACAGAAAAAAATCTGGGGACTACATCTCATTTATTACGGGATTTTTTTAAAGGAGATTGCAGTAACATGCAAAACCTATTATGGGATGTTTAAGGGACACAGCAAAGGGGTGTAAAGGGAGGGACTAAGGTAAACTGGGGAGAAACAACCATGGAAAACTGAGGACAAAGAGGATGAAGTGGGCCAGTCCCATGTAAACAGCTTACCAATTACACTTCAGTGCGTGAGCCTTGCACTTCATCGCTGCAGTCCATCTGGTGTTCCTACCATGCCCTGCTTCTAACTGGCCTTGTGTATGTACGTGTCAGTGCTAGCAAGCTCCAAGTGGGACTAGCCCACGAATGGGACAACAGGAGTAAGTACGAGCCACTGCAGTGGGACCAGATGCCCGAAGGACTTGAGGGCCTAGCAGCCGGGGAAGAGCTGGATACCAGTCGCTGCCCCGACTGAGCATCTCACAGTAGCAACCAGACCCACGCCGCAGGTGCACGCACACCCCACCCCTGAACTTCAACCCCAGCCAGCTGGAGAGGAGGAGGGTGGAGCTGTAAGACGGGGTGCAGCCTGTGTTTGCACAGGTAAAGGCCCGGCTCTCTCCCCACGTTCATCTCTGCTGGCCATGCATGTGCGCGACTGGGAATACAGGCTCACAGCAGCCTTGGATCCTTTGGATTGGGAGGGGGGAAAAAAAAAAAAATCCTCTGGGTCCCAAAGGGCACAGGATTCTACTACCACAAACAAAATGAAGAACAGACACAAGGACACTGGCAAAAAAAAAAACCCATGGATTTTTTTCAGTTGGCCTAACACTTTTATCTTTTTCCATATACACCTCCAAAACCCGAGTGGCAGTTTAGGTTGGCTTAGATATCTAGAATATACCCAGAGTAAAAATTGGTTTATTCAAACATCTATCATTCTGTAGCTTGTTTATGGCAGAACAGGAACAAAACGTTGATGACTCCACAGATGCTTTATCATGAAACAGCTAAAATTGACCAAAGCTATGAATACTGATTAAAATATTTATGTATCAAAGAAGCTATTTCTCTTCAAACAGTCTTTAAATATCTTCCCAAAGTAAGACTACGTATAGAAGGTTTTTTTTAATCAGCAAGTATGTAGGCACTGCACTTGATTTAGAAAACAGTCCATCATCGCCCCCCCTTTTTTCTTTTTTAAAATCAAACACACCAAAATTTTGAAGGCAATCATTAACAACTCTCTTGTATTTTTTGTATCTTATGTGATGCTAAGGATTTTATTCTACAGACACACATCTGCATGTATCAACATCCTTTTTGTATATCATGATTTAGATAAATCTAGGTAACCCCTCTAAGGTGATTAAGATGAGGCCTGATTACATCTCTCAAATCACTGAGGGGGAAAAAAAAACCCCACAAATTAAATTAATAAGAGATTCACCTCTTTAACACAATTTCTAAACCACTTCAGTGATGGCCTGTGACAGACTTAGGTACACTTCTTCCAACCACAGAGCTACCTCATGGCAACTACTGTATTTAAATAAATAAAGCCCCCTACTCTGAGTATTCCAGCATTACGTATTTTTGGATGTGTTGGAGACCAGCTGCAAGAGTTTCCAAGAGGCACAAGTCAAGAGCAGCTGGCCCAACAGCATACAAATCCACAGCCAGAGATACTCTCAACAGAGACTGTGAGCAACACCTGCAAAATTCCAAACAACTGAAGAATGGCCCTGCCCACAGCTACACTGGTTTTACAGCTGACATGTTTCTAGAGGTCATAGCAAGATTTGATTTGGAAAACAGACCTTTTCCTGGAACGCTAAGTGGGTGCACCACTTGATGACAAGACCAAGATCTCTGGACAAGACCACACCCACTGAATCCAGAAAAGGAGCTCACATCCGAACACACAGCCTCCGAGCATCCTCCTAACTTTAAAATGTCTTTTTTCCAGCATGCTGTCACAATCTCTCTAACAAGAGTTGTAGCCAACTGCAATTCTTTGCGCTGCTTCACCTGGGGGCCTGTCTGAAAGCACACAGGTCTTTAACGTAAAGAGACCCTTTGGCCATGGCTCCTGCACTAGGGCACCACGCTGACATCACACTAACCCAACCAACTTCAGAACTGAAAGCTCCCTGGTTACACTCAGAGCTCTGCACCAAGGCTAATAAATTCCAAGCGGCAGGGCTTGTTCACACCAGAGGTTATCATGACTCAACAAATCAACAACCAACTACATCAGCTCAAGCTAAACTGACAAGGCTGAAAATTTTTAATCACATTCCAGAAGGTTAGTCTGGTTTTGCAAATTGTGCAAGACTTGACTACAGCTGTGTCACAAGCCATACTTTGGACTGCACATTCTCCCTCAATTTTCTCAGTGTTTCAGGAAGGAAATAAACTGTGTTTGGCACAGAGTGCACCGTATTAGTACAACAGGCACACAGCCAGCATCAGTCTACTCCCTGATCTGTTCATTGCTCCTCATCAGCCTACTTATAGCTGTGCAGATCTGCGTCTCTTCCTGCATCTCCCCAAAAGGTAAGTGATCCAGACAGTAAAAAAGATACATTATGGCCTCTTATCACCAAACAGCCATAATTTTGCCATGATGATCCAGGAATCTTGGCCAACCAGTGCTGGAAGAGAGAAGTGAAAGAGTAAGAACTAGAAGTGCACATGGATGCTAGTGCCAGCACATGTATTAAACAGGTTGCCATTGGAAAATAAGTGCTCAATTTCCAGGTTAATATAAATTATAATAATTTCAAAAGTTAAACTGTAAAGTTTATTCTAATTGAATTCACCATTTTTTTTGTGCATAAACTCTGGGGGGTCAGGGAGTGTATTACAAACTGTACAGTAGTGCAAAGACTTAAAAAAGACATAAAGCAACACTTCTGGTTATTAAGCATCTCCTATCTCTGCAAGAGAAGCCTTCAGCCTAGAAGACCTAGATGAATTCCAGCATAGTTTTCCGAACACCTTAGTATCTCCAGTGAAAAGCTAAGTCTATGCCACTGGAAGAGAAGCAGAGCATTTCC
This sequence comes from Eurypyga helias, assembly GCF_000690775.1. Lineage (NCBI taxonomy): Eukaryota > Metazoa > Chordata > Aves > Eurypygiformes > Eurypygidae > Eurypyga > Eurypyga helias. The sequence continues at coordinate 19,774 of NW_010267381.1, forward strand.
CAGACAAACAGTAAGAGACCTTTGGGCTACAGGTACCTTGTGACATGTACAGCTTTTATTTTTTTATATAAACCTAAAATAAAAGGCTTATAGTAAATCTCACCTAAAGAAGTTTGAGTTTTATATGATTTGTGTCATCTTTCATCCAGATTTTAGAAGTTTTAAATAAGCTAAAGAGAAAAGATATTTATTCAACTACATCTTTATTAACAACTTTAACAGTCTGAAGTTTTTGTCACGTCCTGTAACAATAGTTAAGAAGACAACAAAACTATAAATATGTTTACAGATAGACATCTGACAGTCCTGTTGAATTCTTCTGAATAAAAGAAAAATAATATACCACACTGTAGTAAGTAAAATGCAGAATATTTGTCAGTTGGAATAATCAAGATCTAGTCCATTGCCTTAAGGTCACTTGTTGACATTATTAAATTGGTTAAAAAAAAAAAAAAGGAAAAAAAACCCCAGCATAAAGGCCAACTGATTTTATAACTCTACATGGAATGAAGTGTGGGTTGTTTTTTGTTTTGCTTCTGACAGATGTGAATCTATTTCATCCTTCTGCTGTAGTAACGGTACCAAGGAACAGGACTGAACTACAGACACCCTCCACCAACTACCAAGTTACCTGCTTATATCGAAAGGGTCAGACTCCACTGCAACACACAGTGCTGAGCCAGCAACATCAGACAGGCAAATGGCAATAAAAGATTACAGGGCCAATTCTTATGACTACCCAAAGCAGACAACTTGAGAAACTGGAGCATGTGTATACTTGGAAGAAAAGCCACCCGCGGTCTTACCAATGTCCATCAAATTTCATACAGTGGATTCATTCAATAGTGACATTTTGTACATGTGAAAACAATTATTTCACTACTGCCACAATATGTTTCTTCCTCTCAGAAACAAATGGCATAGACCCTGGTTTGCTGTGCTTACGACGATTCAGTTCCCTAGAAATAAAAAACAGAAAAACAAAGTTGAGTAGTCAGCACAGAGGTTTAAAAAATACTAGTTTCCTCCTTAAGCTATTAATAGAGATATCCTACAATTAAAAAAAAGAGAAATTAAGAATTGCTCTGCCTTTATTAATCAAACCCCACAAAGGGTTTGATTAAACCCTTCAAGGATTGTCCCTTTGAAAAAATTACTTCAAAACTGGCTAATTTAGAGAAATTTCAAATTGAGCATTTTTCTTGGGAACTCAGCTGACTTGGGTTTCATGTCAACACAATTTGCTGCTCAAGTTTGTAGAGCCTTTCAGCTGAGAAAGAGGACTAAACCCCACCACTTTTTCATTTTATTGTTAATTTAATGGCTACAGCAAAGTATGCAACCTTCTGCTCCTAGAAATTCCAATATGGCAATGATCCAGGTGATGGAAGACACTTATTCTTGAGTCTGGCATTAAAAAACCCAACCCAACAACCAACCAGCATCACACAAGACCAAAAAAACCCAACACAACCCCAGACTTCCCATTCTGTTTCCATCACAACGTTGCATCATTTCATGCATAACAAAGCACTACGGCTCCTCCCAAAATGGGTTTTGCTCCTGTTTCTTCAGAACTTCTGGGAAGCTGCCACTCTTCACTGGTACTGGCATTTGTCTGCTCTTCCCTCATAATCAATCCAGTTAATCAATCCAGTAATTCATGATCACTTCTTCAGATGTTAGAAGTGGCTTCTCCCTGTTCTTCCCACACACTGTAGATCTAGCCCTCCCAAACACTGCTGCTACAGCACTGCAGTGACGCATTTTATTAAGATCAAGAGAAAACAAAGCCAGAAGAGGAAGACATACTTTCGCCGACGAGCTTCCCTCATTATACGTTGCTCCTTGATTTGGCAATATATACTTTTCGGCAAGTGACGGTGTTGAGCTATGCGTCTGATCTTTGGGTGATACTGGAACTTCTCCTTCAGCTTCTGATTGTAATTCATAGCTGCCTTCTCTCGTGGTGCAAGCTACGGGGAAAACACCACAGACAAACGTGTTATAAAAGAACGGGGATTTAACTGTCACAATTTTCTTAACAAATCAAAATTTCAACAATATCCCAGTGGTCAAACACAAAACATCACAGGTTTCAAAGTGCAGTAAAGTAACTGAATTTACTCACTGAAAATCAGATTTTAATGCGCTGTAGAAAAAGAAAATAGCTGACAGTAAAACCTCTTTGATCAGAGACTGCCTGCTGCCCCAACCTCTGCGGATGACCAACTTTTGCTGTGAAACAAAGATTTGCAGGCATTTGCATCACTAGCTAGTGTAAGTACAAATACTACAGATGAATTGTCTTCCTGAACAGCTTTACAGACAGCTCTTTAGGTGGCCTAAATCTTACCCAGCACCTTGATCCATCAGGAAACACAGTGTACATATCATATTTGAAGTATCAGCTTGACTATATGGCACACAGGGATTTCCAACTTTCATCATGCAGCTAAAAAACTCTTAGTATCACAAACACATGAAATACAGGTGAGCTGGTATTACCACAAGAGACTTAAACTTTATCCACATTTAAAATTATGTCTGAGCCACCATTAACAACCGTGAAAGTGAGAAACACCTTTTCCTGACAATCTACAGAGGATTTTTTTTCCCCTCCCAAGAGGCATGTTTCCTTTGGTCCTAATACATATTTATCAAAAGAAAAAAAGGCGGTGAACACTTTGTTTTTGCTTAAAGCATGCACTGCTTCCCGAGGGATACCAGTTTGGACTTGCTTGGACCTCTGGGAATTTCAACTGCACTTCAGTCCAGTGAGCTTTCAAGACTTTGACCAAATGAAGCCGGTGAACCTTTATGGAAAAAAGTCCCCTACTCCCAAGCTACTTAGTGTATTTTAACATAAGCTTTTAATATTAACAGAGGAAAAGTTCTTTAAAAAACAGACGTTACACTCAGATAATTTTGGTCCAAAATACTATTGCGGTCTAAAAGCAAGTATTAATAAAACATACAGCAAAGGAGTTTCTCCTCTGGGACAATAAAGAAAACAAGTACCAGATGCAGAGTTGCTCATCGCTCAGAAAATTCTTATTCAGGCATCAGGCACTTAGACTCCTAACCTCTGTTTCTCGACACCCTCTTATTAGCAAAAATGAATCCTTCCACTCTACTTACATTATCACAACCTCTCAACTTGCAAGTGAGTAAATTTTACAATCTTAACACACTAAAAATACCCATCGCACACATCACCACCCCAAACCTCCCTGCCCTTTACTGAAATTCCTTCTAGTGCACCAGCCTGAATAGCTGGTTCACTCTCAATAAATCCCAAGTGCTCCCACTCTGCAGAAAACTGCCACCATAATCCAAATTAAAGAGCTTTTATTTTAATTAAATGCAATGATTTTCCTTTAATTTAAAGGAGAGCAAATTGCTGCCGGTTTAGTATAACCTTGATGATTCTACAGGCAAGAGGTGAATCTGTAAATTAAAGATACACCCCGGATATCTTATTTAAAAAATTAATATAGATTAAGCAGTAGTTATGTTTGAGTCCGATCCCACTGTTAGGCGTAATGCAGTACATCGAAAGGCACATAGCTGGTGACTTTCTGTCCCACCACAGCGTGCCAACGCCCCATAAGCAGGTTGTGCCAAGTGCACCCTCACCTACATGATCATAAAAGAGAATTTTGCAGGAATGACACGTTTGGGACTATGTCTGAGAGCGCGGGTAGCTCAGAAAGCAGGCTGCAGTAAGGCACTGAACCGCAGCCTCCCTCTCACAAGTCGTTTTACAAAGGTAAATGTAAACAGCTGAAGAGAACAGCATTACTTCCCATCCTGCTTGAGGATGCAGAAGAATATGTAAACGCAGCACCATTTAGTAGGATTAGGGATTTTGTTTACAGGGACTAGAGCACTCTACCGTGTAATGAATTAGGATTTAGAGGACATCATGAGTGGGAGACATGCTCAAAGATGATCTATGACCCTTTTTTCATACATTTCAGAAGTGTATGTGCAACTTCCTATACGAGGAAAATGGAAATTACGTGGCAGAAAGACAGCTGATTTGTGCCATTAGCACAGCAGTACTTCCCAGAAAATACCTAGAGTGAAAAAGGGAGAAAAAGAACTCTAAAATGCAACCAAGTTGTCAGAAAATGTGTCCTCGAATAAACTGCCTCTTTCCTCCACCAAATGATAGACTGGTTAGTTTTCCCATCTAAGCAGAAGGAAGGTAAGCATTATTCCGGAGCCCTGGCTGAAGAGCTAAAACCACCTTTAACAAAAAATTCTTTTTAAAGAGCACTGTATTTGTACCATGCAGTATTTAAAACTCCACACTGTTAGGCTGCTGTAATTCAGCAGAAGAATATGAAATGGTTGTTTATCTATCCTGCACAGGTTGCCCTTATGTATTAGGGCAGACAGAGCACAGATGCACCGTATTTTTAGAATATAAATGTACCCTAGTGATATTCTATAGCACAGCTTGTCTTTATTTAATTTTTTCCATTGCTCTGCTGAAAACACCTTTCTAAATTTATTGCCATAAAATTTATTATTCATTGTTTCCTTGGACCAAAAACTTAAGCTTCTTTATAACTAAATGGATGAAAAAAAAAAAAAAGTAATGTAGATGTTAAGAGCACAAAATCATAGTTAAGGGATGAAGCTACATGTGCATCGAATCAAACCCAAAGTCACCATGACAAAAAAGCCATGTCACACACTGTCTGGTACTGCTTGTTATCAGCCTTATCTTACAAAATGAAACTGCATACTAGCCACAGACTGAAAGGATGTATAATTACTTCGACAGTTTAGATAGGCTCCTACTAATGCACTATGCTAGATCAAAACCAATTGCACTTTCTCCCATCTTTTTCAGTCCTCACTCAAAAGCAGTAATTTCTTCATCATGTAAGAAAGCAGCAAGCCCGTGCTCCACTACTGTTACACTCCTCATGCTAGTTTTACACTTACTAAAATGTAAATAATTCCCAAGCAGAAAGTTTTCTTCTTTGATTGTCCAGTGTCCTGTTCCAATTCTTAACTACTTGGGAAGTGTAATGGAGACAGCTGCGTTTTGCAGCTGATACCCACAGAAGTAGCAGTACTTAGCGTTTAGACTCTAAGCACCTCAGGTGTAGATCACAGAACCACAGAATGGTTT
>NW_010267382.1:0-201 GCF_000690775.1 Eurypyga helias
TGGGCGGGCAACTTCGCCAGCAGCCGGGAAAAGGAAAAGTACCCCCAATCCACAGATGCGCAAAACTTACTGCGGGGAGCCCGGCAACTTTCTTTCCCCCGGGCTTCCACTTTTGCGATCCGTCTTTCCTCCTCCTCTTCCTCCTCCCCCGCGGCTGCTTCCTCGAAGCACAGGGAGGGCGGTGCCGGGCTGGCGCGGGGG